>NW_012156405.1:142540-201441 GCF_000151545.1 Saprolegnia parasitica CBS 223.65
CACAGACCGGGATTGCAGCCGCCGGCGCCGCAGCAGCCGCCAAGGCAGCGAGCGCCTTGTCCATCGGCGTCACGGCAATCACGCTGAGCTCGACGCCACCGAGGGTGCACGACGGGGTAACGCTGCCGGCAACCTTCTGGAGCGGGCCGGTGTAGAGCGTCTGGCAGTTGTCGCTCTTGACGAGCGCCGCCGCCTGCGTTGAGGTCGGGAGCGGGCCCGTGAGGAGGCTAGCGAGCTGGTAACCCGTGTCGGCCGAGCACAGCGGGTAGCTCGACGACGTGAGCACGGGCGCAAACTTCTCCGTCAAGACGGCGATATCGCACGGGCCGGCAGCGGCCGACGCGACGGCAACGGCGAGGATGGTCGAGAACTTCATGGTCTAGTCTTGGTGGAGGCGATGGAAATCGGAAAATGAACTGCAGCAGGAGACGTGGAGATCTTGCGTGGATCACCGACATACACTCTGAGCGCCCATCTACATCTGGTACAACACATGTTGGCACCGCCAGAGGTGCCTGGACCGAAGGTCGCCGAAGCACAAGCAGCCTCGGTGGTCGACTGGTGAAGTCGACTTTTCACGCATGTGTCCGTCGGTGAGATCCTATATCCTGTCCACGACAAGCGTGTGTCGAACGTGTGTGTCGACGATCGGTGTCCCCATTCATTGCCCCCATTCATTGTGGCTGCACTCCCTGTCGACAGCTCGTCGATGAAAGCGGTTCTGCACTCTGGACGAGTCTGTATGAGACTCGTTTAGAAGGCATTCCAGTACGAGCCTCAGACAGTGCAAATACCGGCAGGCGCGTCGTGTCGTACATCAAGTTTATACGCGTAGCAGGGGCGCTGCGGGCGATCTTCGGTCGACGACACCGACGCTCGCTAGTCGCTCGATCGCTGGACTGTGGCTATAGCTCAGTGGAACGTGCTAGTACACGTAATGTGTGCCAGACTGATGACGGGACGAGCATGAATCATGATCGATACCATGAAAAATGGCCATAAACTATTTTTTGCGGCTACAAAAGTCAAGAAGGCAGATATCTAGTCGACATCTTTTAGTCTAGCGGTATAGACACTGGTTTACCACCAGGTAGATCCGGGTTCAAGTCCCGGTGAGATCCCTACTTTCTGACTGGTTATGAGCCCAATATACGCACTTTCCCATGCGCGTGTACCACACTCTTCCTCACTCTCATACTCACTTGGTTACACTCTCCTCTGTTACGGTGCAGAACAGACGGCAGTCGACACCAATAATGGCGATCGTACGCTTGAAAATACCGGTAGTAGAAAACGATTGTCGTGGTTGTGCCGATGTGCGAGGTTCTGGACTGCGGGACGACGGTGCATATCCCAACGACCAAGCATTTTGCTTCTAGAAAATGGAGGAATAGGTGTCGGTGGCTACTTGCGTAAATTCGAAACGTCTTTGAGTTCAGAGTCGGGCGTTCTGAAAGCAATTACGGACTTGATCATTCGCGCTTGTCGTAGCCGGCGCCAGTGGCCACCATGTATCGGCGCCGAAGTTCAGTTGCACTGGAATGCCATCAAATATGACCCTAGTTCACCGCTTAAGAACCCATACCGGTATAACATGAACGATCTCACCGATATCATCGGACATAACACAGCTCTTTTCTTGATCGACTTGTTGTTTTCTACGTGGCCACAAGTGTTCCAGCATGAAACGTCAGTCGCCACCTTCGTGTCAGTGTAGGAATTGGCGCGTCTATTTTGGCACGGAGCGTTTTTGGCGCGTCCTGTGCATGAACGCACAGGCCACCGCGCCGCGCAAGCCCAGCTTCCACACGATCGAGAGCGACGTGCCGCTGACATGGACGCGCATCGTGCTCTCCCTCGTCTCGTACGCGCTCTTCTTCACCGACATTCCCCGCAGTGGGTTTGGCGTGCGCCAGCTGCCTCCCCGGACCTTCGCGCCCGTGACCGAGTCGCTTTTGGCATACTTTGGTCCGTACAACTACTCGGTGATTGCGCTCTCAAAAGAGAGCAACGGTGCGTCGCGTCCGACGTCACACACTCAAGACACGTAGGATCCCTGACCGGGCCGTCCGTGGCGCCCGTGTGGAGCTATAAATTTGACACGACGTCGATGGGTCTCCGCGGCATTGTCGAGCACTTTCGCGTGCCTTTCTGGTGCACGAATCGCACCGCGGCGGACGAGTCATCGTGACACGCGTAGGGACCCGTGCCTTCTTTACAAGTGCCCGTGCGGCAGCGATGTCGTCGCTCCATCGACCGTCTATCGTATGCTCGACAGTCTTGTCGACGTCGTCATCTCTCTGCGTCACCGGGTTACACTCCGCGTCGAGTGCCGCAGCGTGGACAAGATCTACGATGCCATCGCGCCCACGCGGGCGCTCGTCGAGCGAGACCTGCGCTCTGTTGAAGTCTACGCCATGACGTCGCCTATTGACGTGTGTGCAGAGAACTTCTCCGACGCCCCCTTTGTCTGCCAAGAGCCCTGGGCCGACTTCTACGCGTTAGGTAAAGCACCATCAAGTCATTCGTCCACCCATCGGCTCGCGTACGACCCATGGCGGCACTTGGCTCTGTCACTCAGCACATACAAGCTCGGTTCGCCGCGCAGTTGGCCCGTATCGATCCAACGACGCAGGTTGTCGACATGGCCGTTGTGCACTCTGCTGCGGATGCGCGGCACTGGGGCGGCGGCGTCGCCCGGCTCTTGTCATTTGGTGTCGACGTCACGACGATCCTTCGTGTGCAAAATTGCACGAATGTCCTCCAGAAAACGACCTGCAGCACCGTCGAGATCGAAGACTACCGATACGAGACGGCGTTCATTCGCACCAACGTTGAGGGGCATTACGCGATCACGCGGGTTTTGCGGCTCGTCGGGCAGCTCTACAACATTGGCCGCGTCCTCCTGCTCCTCGTAGGGTGCTACGTCGCCCGCACCGCCGATCCTGGCTTCCACGGGCAGCATTATCTACGGCAGCTTTGGGCGGTGCTGCGCACGTTCTTGCGCATTCCGAGCCAAGTCATCATCTACGGCAGCTGGCTCCCCGTGAGTATGTTTGCGATGGCCCACCTCATCGACTGTCCGGTGGTCTACATCTTTGTATTTCGCGCGTTTAGCTCGCTCAACGGCACGTTTAGCGTGACGCATGACGCGATACTGGACCTTCTCACCGTTCTCACGTGTCAGATGCGAAACGTGTGGCTCCTCAGTCTCTGGACGAAAACGCAGGTGCTGCCGCGACGACACGTCGTTGAAGGCTACCGCGGCTACGTGGTGCCGCTCGTGGCGTTCATTTCGCTTGGCTTTGGCATTCGACTGCTCTCGCTGCGCAACGTTGATGTTGTCGCTCACACGCAAGTCGCGCCCAGTGCAATCGTCAGCGCGATCCGGCAACTGGAGTCGGTCCCGCCCAACTACCGGTATTGGGGCGTCTACCTCGATCTACGGTGCTTGAGCATGGCCCTGATCCTCCTGCATGTGCTTGCGTACGTCGTTTCTGGCCACGGGCTCAAGCGTGCAACGCAGATTCCACACATGGCCGCCGCCGCGTGCAACCCGACCATGTTTAGTACGTCCTGGAGCAGTCTCTGGGCAAACGCGCCACCGTCGGTCATTTCGCCGACCGACGTGGGCATTAGGTGCATGGACCGAAGACGGTCTGAGAACGTGCTCATAAACATTGCGTGGATGACGGATCCCATCGAGTACATCTACCAGAGCTTCGCGCCCGCAACCGTGTTTATCTACGCGTATACCCCGGCACTGCCGACGGCGTCGATGGTCTACCGGTGCTTGCATGGGACGGCGACGGATGCGATCGTCTTGCATCCGTGGAGCGTTCCCAAATTGAAAGCCGACTGTCCAAACGTCGAGCGCCTCCTCCGCATCGAGCGCCAAGCAACACTTCTATCGCTCTCGTGGCGGGACCGTATTTATTGCTGCTAAGCGATTTTTCAACAGTGCTTTGTCCCGTGGGTTTAGTGTGTGCAATGACGCGCTTGGCCGAGGCCAGCAGCAATGCATCGCGTCGTCTTGGTGGTCTGTATGGACCAGAAAGTTTCTGGCTCTTTTTGCATTGTGTGAACTGGTTTCTCGTCTAAAAAAGACATGTGTTTTTGCTGTACACATGTTTCGCGTTCAGCAGACGCAGATGGAACGTGGTGTGGCTGCAAGAGCGCACTCTTGTGCTATGTCGTAGTAGACATATGCACGGGCTAGCTGCTAAAATGACTCATTTAGCATCGCGACCACGACACAGTTGGCATCACTGGGGGCTAATGCAGTCCATAGCACCATCTCTTGTGCACGTTATCGGCCTGTCGTTGTCCCGCGTCAACAAGCTATTTCAAGACACGTGACCATTGCTCATGGCACCGAACCAGGCGATTGCGGCTGCACCGCTGACCTGGCGCCGCATCTGCTTCGCTCTCTTCTCGTACGCGCTCTTCTTTACAGACATTCCTCGGAGCGGACTCGGCTACGAGACGCTGCCATACCCCCTCTACTCGCAAGTGACCGAGACCATCTACTCCAACTGGGGGCCGTACGACTATAAGATCATTGATATTGCGCGCGATATCACTGGTAGACGTCATTTACGGTACCATATCAAAGCAATCTCGTAGGCTCGCTCGTTGCGTCGGACGGGTCCGCCACTGTTTCAGGCGCTACAATCTGGAGCTACAAGCACGATACGTGTTCGATTGGCTTGCGCGCACTTGTACAACACTTTCAGATTCCTGGCTGGTAGAGGACGTCTATACGCGGCAGGGATATCTACAGGCGCTTTCGTAGGGATCCGTGTTTGCTGTACGCAAGAGCATGTGCCAGCGACGCTGTCGTCAATGCCGCGTCGCTCTTCATCATGCTAGACAATGTCATCGCGACGATTGCCGCGCTCGACGACGACGGCGCGTCACTCCGACTGCAGTACATGTACAACGACGTGATCCGCGACACGATGTCGGTCACCAACGCCTTTATGAACCGCGAACTGCGCACCGTGCGGGCATATCATCTCGCATCGCCCAGCGACCTCTGCGACCCGCATCGCCGGCGAAAGCCGTCCTTTTGCGACAAGGCGTGGGCGAATTTCTCGAGCCTCGGTGCGTCTTTGCTGCAATCTCCATACGAAAAGATGACTGCATAGCGCCTCGCACCAGTATTCAAAGCGTCGCCAAAGCCATCGAAGCTCGGTTTGCAGCCAAAGTGGCGACCCTCGACAATGCGCAGCAAATCGCCGACATGGTGGTGCTCGAATGCGCAGCGGACTTTCGCCCGTGGGTCGGCGGCGTCGCGCACACACAGCCCCAGGACTTTGATCTCGTCACCTTTCTACGTGTGCGCAACTGCTCGACGACCTGCGAAACCGTGTATATCGACGACTTTCGGTACGAGGGATCGCTCTTCCGCACCGACGTCGTCTATTGGTACCGTCTCGTTCGTCTCCTCCGGCTGCTTGGTCAGATGTACAATATTGTCCGCACATTGATGCTCTTTGTCGGGTGCTACGTTGCCTCGGGTCACAAGCTCGTCGCCGCGACGCGTCTCTTTCTGTCGATACCTGCCCAAGTCATCATTTACGGCAGCTGGTTGCCCGTCGCTGTCTTCGCATTCGCACACGCCATTGATAGCGCCATGGTCTATTGCGTTGTGTTCCGCGCCTTTTCGACGCTCAACGGCGGCTCCAACTTGAGCGGCACGTACGTATACTTTCTCATGCGGACGCTGACGTGTCACATGCGCAACCTCTGGGTCTTCTCGGTGCTCACAAAGACGCTACTGTACAGCTCGACGCCGGTTCGAACCCAGCACCTCCTCGGGTTTCGCGGCTACGTGCTCGCGCTGATATCGTTTTTGGCCATTTTCTTCGACGTGCGGCTGCTCTTGGTTCGAAATACCAACGTCGTCACGCACACGCGGATCGCACCGAGCCAGACCGTGCAGCTGATTCGGTATCAGCAAACCCTGCCGACCAATAGCCGCCTCTGGGGTCTCTACCTTGATGCCACGGGTCTCGTGTTCTCTTTTCTAATACTACGTGCGATATTGCGCCTCTTCGGAGTCTCGCGGCTCCGCGAGCACACGTTCGTACCATACGCGGCGACGGCATATGCCAACACGACGCTCTTCAGCGCCGCGTGGAGCTCGCTTTTTGTCAACCTCGACGATCCCGTGTCGGTCAATGCCGTCATCGCGCCGCACTGGGTCCTCTTCCCAAAGCTATATCAGCACGTGCTCATCAACCTCGTTTGGATGACCGACCCGATCGAATTCGGTAGTCAGTACTGCCGCACCGCCCCCGTCGAGAATCAACGTGTGTACGTCTACCTCGAAAGGGCTTCGGGCGATGTCTTCTACCACCCATGGAGCTTGAACGAGCTCGAAGACGTCGTCGAGGACGTGTCTACCTATGTGCACATGCTGCGCTTGGGTCGCCTCTGGAAGCTGCCATGGATCGACCGCATACACTGCAGTTAATAAGGACCCTAACCCCACAAAATCATCCCCACTATCTATCTATCCATCTATCTACGAGTTCGGTGGCATTGCATACGCATTGCTACGCCTGACTGCGTGGCAGATGGCGCCAGTACTTGAGAGTGAGCTGCGTACGGAGAGATCCATATCGTGTGGTGGACCCCACTCGCCAAGTGATAGCTGGCACAAAGTCGTACGCAGGCGCCCTGGCTGGCCCGTCTCCTCAGACAGAGAAGTGCAAGTCAACATCGCTCTCCTTCTAGAGCACCAGTGTACAGTACATGTACTATCTATCACTTAGCACCATTTTGGCTTGTATACCGAAACGCCCGTCGTCCAAGCCGGAATAAAAGGGTAACCGCGAGGCTACTTTGGACCAGTAGACAAAGGACGGATGCCGAGCGCGGGCCCGGCGCTGGGCCTGCGGGGGCGGCGGTCGTTCACGACGGTCGATGCGCGCACGGTGCTGTCGCCGACCCGCATCTTGTTTACGCTGGCGTCGTACGTCCTCTTCTTCACCGACATTCCGCGGAGCGGATATGGCTTTGCGACGCTGCCAAGTGCCATCTACCACCAGCTAACCGAGACGACGTACTGCTACTGGGGGCCGTTCGACTACCCAATCGTACACATTGAGCGCCACACCAACGGTACAAAGACTTGTCGAAGTATCGTCGGACGTGCATATATACTTCTACTAGGCTCGTTTGTCGGTCGTGCTGGCGACGTGTCTCTTGATGCCGTGCCCGTCTGGGCCTACAAGTTTGACACGTGCTCGGTTGGTCTCCGCTCCCTCGTGCAGCGCTTTCGGCTTCCCAACTGGTATCTCACTTCTGATATCTCGCACGAGAGAGAGGTATGTTCATCATGCGGTGGCATAGGGATCCATGCCTCATGTACGCATCCACGTGCGAGAGCGCGACGCTGCCGCTCAGCAGGACGTTTGCCTTGCTTGATAGCGTTGTCGAAACCCTCGCGTCGCTTCCGCAAGGCACGACCGCGCGCTCCGCGAGCTACTACAAGGACAAGATCCACGAAGTCGTCGCGCCAACCCATGTGTTTATGGAGCGGGCCCTTCGCACGATTCACGTTCTCTCGATTCGCTCGAACGACGCATCGAACGTGTGCGCGTGGGATCGTCCGGTACGGGCACGCTTTTGCGACGCGCTCTGGGCCAACTTTAGCTCCATGGGTACATCGTTATGCATCCATTAGACCTGCCTCGTCACACGCAATGAATCTAGGGCCCACGACGACGGTGACGGAGCTGTCACGTCACATCCAAGCGCGTTTTGACACGGTCGCGTCGACGCTCGATCCACGCTCCCAGGTGGCCGACATGGTTCTTATCGAGTCGACGGCCGACGGGCGGCAATGGAGCGGCAGCGTCGCGCCGGCCAAACCGACCGATTTGGACATTACAGCAATCCTCCGCGTGCGCAACTGCTCGTCAACCAATGTTTGCACGACGATCTCGGTCGACGACTTTCGGTACGAAGCCGCACTCGAGACCACCAACGTGCTGCACTACTATCGCCTCTTGCGCGCAATGCGGCTCGTCGGGCAGCTCTACAACATCCTTCGCGTGACCTTGCTCCTCTTTGGGTGTTTTTACGCCCACCGCAACGAGAGTCAGCCGCTCCATCAACGCGTTGCGGTGGCGACCGGGACATTTTTGCGGATCCCTGCCCAAGTCATCATTTACGGCAGCTGGTGCCCCGTCATCTTGTTTGCACTGGCCCATGCGGTTGATTGCGCGTGTGTGTACCACATCATTTTCCGCGCGTTCTCGACGCTCAACGGCGCCTTGAGCCTCACATGGGACGAATTGTACTTTTTGATGACGATTCTCACATGTCAAATGCGCAACGTGTGGGTCCTGAGCCTCTTCACAAAGGGTCTTCTGGTCGCGAACGGCCAGCACCGCGTCGGCCAGCACATTCTCGGATTCCGCGGCTACGTCCTCCCGCTTGTCTCGCTTCTCGCGGTGGGCTTTGACATTCGCGTTCTCTCGACGCGCGATACAGACATCATTGGCGCTTCGCAGGTCGCGACGAGCCAGACTGTAGCCACCATCCGGCTACTCCACTCGCTGCCGACCAACTACCGGTACTGGGGCCTCTTCTTAGATGCCCGCAACTTGCTCATGGCGTTCCTGATCGCGCATCTCGTGCTACGGGTCTTTCGAGTCAAACACGTCCGGTCGCGCTCACTGGTGCCGTACGCGGTCACGTCGTATTGCAACCACAGTATGTTTAGCACGGCGTGGAATACGCTCGTTGTGGACCGCGAGCCGTGGTTGCGCCAGCGATCCTCGATCGTTGGCCACAAGGACGTTCTCGTTCACACGCCGTTGGCGACCGTGCTCTTTCCGAGCAGCGACAAGTACACGGCGTCGACGCACGTGCTCATGAACATTGTGTGGATGACCGACCCGATCGAAGTGCTCGTTCGGCACATTGCGGACGACTCGCACCTCTTTGTGTACGTGGAGAAGGCGACGTCCGAGCTGGTGTACCATCCGTGGAGCTTTGAAGAGCTCTGCGCGTTTGATGAGCGCTTGCGGGACCTCCTCACGATAAAAAGCCACAAACGCCTGCTGGACCTGCCGTGGCAGGACCGCATTTACTGTAGCTAGCGCACGTATGTATGAACCCAACCTAACAACCTTTGTTACGAGCGACTCTGCGGTTGCAACGACCGCATCACTGCGCGATCGCCGGGTGCATTCCTGCCAACAAGGCACATTCAACGTTCGACAGCGCAGTTAAAACCTTGGAGGGCACACTACCGTGTTTGTTCACGACGCTTATTGTCCGTGTCCGTAGATTGCCGGAAATCGAACCGATGCTAGGGTAACATGGGAGAGCGCAGTTGCTGGCATCTCGCGGGGGGACGGGCTCTCTTTTCGGTCTTTGCAGAGTGTGGCACCAAACTTGATGCATTGCACCAAGCTCTCAAAACGGCGAGCCTTCAACCCGCAAGGGTCTCGCTGCCCATGCACCGTGGCAGAGAACGACAGGATGGTCGAAGTCGTAGATGCCATCCAGGGGTACAGTACCCCTGATCCCGTTTCAGTTGGGTTGTCGAGGAACGCCTCTGCGATACTCGTGGCGCTTTTTTTAGGTGATCCAGTGACCAACTTGTCGGCTATTTCGAGCTCTACGCCGTATGCAAGAGCAGGTGTTCGACCCGTCGCTCTCGGTGCCGCACGGACCGTCGCTCGAGACGCTCGCGGCGTCCATTCCGCTGACGTGGCGTCGCGCCTTGCTCGCGCTGCTGTCGTACGGCTTGTTCTTTACCGACATTCCGCGCAGTGGGTACGGCTTTGCCACGTTGCCCGCCGACACGTTCAACCAAATCCAAGAGACCATCTTTTCGTACTGGGGACCGTACAATTACCCCGTCATGCGCATCAACCGCACAAGCAGCGGTGCGATCGCATCGACGCCTTTCCATTGATGGTCGGCGTAGGCTCGTTTACGGGTGCGACCGGCGTCAAGCCAGCGGCCGCCGCGACCGTATGGAGCTACCGGTCCGATACGTGCTCCGTCGGACTGCGTGCGCTCGTCCAGCACTATGGCATTCCTGGATGGTAATCCCTTCTGCGTCGTCGTTTTCCCAACGATAACCATATTTTCTGGGCGTTTAGGGATCCGTGCCTGCTCTACGCGCACGCCTGCGCTAGCGCGTCGCTGGACCTCGCTGCGGTGTTTGCAATGCTCGACAACACGGTTGCGTCGCTCGTCGCTCGCGAGTCGCAGCCGACTGCACTGCGCGTCGAGTCGTTCTACAAAGACAAAGTGCACGAAGCGTTGGCGCCCACCGATGCCTTCATGGAGCACGAGTTTCGCAGTGTGCAGGCGTACGTCATGCGCTCGGCCTTCGACGCGTGCGACGCCTCGCACGCTTACCGACCCAACTACTGCGAGCAGAGCCAAGCCGACTATAGCACGCTGAGCGGTACGCTGCAAGGCTCTCGCGTCGACTAAAGACATGAGCATAGCGCCGCGCGCTGGCATTGGCCGCGTCTCGCAACACATTCAAAAGCGGTTTGCATCCACCCTTGCTGCCTTGAATGCGACGATGCAAGTGGCCGAGATGATTGTGATTGAGAGTGCCGCTGACTTTCGTCCGTGGATCGGCGGCGTTGCGATCCTACGTCCACGCAACTTTGACCTGGTGACTCTTCTCCGCGTTCGCAACTGCTCGTCGCCGACGGCGTGCACGACCGTCTCGGTCGACGACTACCGGTACGAGGGTGGTCTTTTGAACACCAACACGGTCCATACCTACCGGACGGTGCGATGTCTCCGCTTCGTGGGGCAAATGTACAACATCATTCGCGTCGGCGTCTTGTTTTATGGCTGCTACCTTGCGGCGTCGCGCCGATGGCGACCGGCGCTCGGCTGCTTTCTTCGGATCCCGCTCAAGTCATCATTTACGGCAGCTGGTTCCCCGTCGTCTTGTTTGTGATTGCGCATGTGATTGACGCGCCGTTCGTGTACCTTCTCGTGTACCGTGCGTTTAGCAGCGTCAACGGCAACATCGTCGTTACGAGCGATTACATTGTCTTTGTGCTCACGATGCTCTCGTGCCACATGCGCAACGTGTGGGTGCTCAGCCTCTTGACCAAAGGGCTCTTGCTGGCGACGCACGGCCGCCGCCGGGGCCAAACGATCCTTGGTTTTCGTGGCTACGTCCTCCCGCTCGTCTCGTTTTGCTCGATTGGCTTTGAGGTTCGACTGCTCTCGATCCGCAATACAGACGTGGTGCGCCGCGCGGCCGTGGCGCCAAGCGCAACCGTGTCTGCGATCCGCTATTTGCACACGCTGCCCAGCAATGTGCGCTACTGGGGGCTCTTTCTGGACCTGCGCTGTCTCTTGATGGCGTTCATTTGCCTCCACATTGCACTTCGCTTCCTTCGCGTCAACATTGTGCGTGCGCGGTCGCTCGTGCCGTACGCTGTGACCTCGTACTGCAGCAGCAGCATGTTTAGCACCTCCTGGAACACGCTCTTTCTCGACAAGGACACGTCGACGGTCTCGATGCACAAGATGGCGACGCAGTCGGCGGTCGCGAATTTGCTGTACCCGTGTGGCGGCCGGCGACAGGCCGAACACGTGCTCATGAACGTTGCGTGGATGACCGACCCGATCGAGTACATGGCGCACGCGCTCTGGTGCACGTCGACCGTGTACGTCTACAAGGATAGCCGCACGGGCCGTCTCTACTATCACCCGCTGAGCATTGAAGAGCTTCGGACGCACGACGACGACGAGATGGACAAGATCCTGACCGTCGTCCGACAAGACACGTTGGTATCGCTGCGCTGGAGCGACCGCATTTACACATGCTAGCAATCGGCTATCGAGATTCTGTAAGGATACCTTATTATCGCGCTTCTAAATGCAGTGCATTGACGCGGTGATGCCATCGACGCCCTTTGGGTGTGCTGGTTCGCAGTGCATGTCCATACAAGCTCTACCTCTTGCTTTTTGCTAGCGCTGTGCATGGATCGCTTGCTTCGGGCTCCCAAGAACTCTGAGAGATGTCATTCGGTATGCCCTGTCGTTTCATGTCATGGTTGTCATATTTGTCAAGGGACGTAAATACACGCGTTTATGTCTCTTGTCAATGCGAACTCGAATGTTAGTCGGTGGCATCGTCGGTACCGCCGACGGTCGCATCAAAGTCCATGTTCTTGAGCACTTCACGCAGCAGCATCGTTGCAAACGACCCGGGGGGAAGCTGGAATGAGACGGTCACCGTGGCGTCCTCTACACTTGCGCCATCAACACACTCGACACGGCACTCGATCGATATATGTACCCGTGTCTTGAGTCCAATGCAGGTCCTTTGGCACGCAAAAGACGCGCCGGTACGCCCCCTTGAGCTGCTTCGCTTGGTCCTCCGAAATCCCGTGCTCGTCAAGCACCTAAGCGCACGCGCGTATGCGCCATTGCATCGTTTACACCGCGCGGTACCTGCTTGTAGTAGTCGCCCACGGCGTGCGTTGGCACCGTTGTGTGGCTGCCAAAGAGCGGCAGCACCACATTGTTCAGATCGCAGCAGGTAGCATCGTCGGCCGATGCAACGACGCGCACATTCTTGGTCGCCGGATCGAGCACGAGGTCGCCAGCGACGACATTGGCGCCGTACGTTGCGACGCGGTGGGACGCGACGAGGTTAAAGAGGAGGCTCTGGAACGCATGCAAGTACATGACGCGGCGGTGATGCGGCAAATTGAGCACCGCCTTCTCGTACGCGTCCGACCCATGGCGCTTGAGACCCTGTTTTTGGATCGTACAAGTGACTTGAGCAAAGGCAATCGATATGTACCATGAGGACAGCGCGCTCGGTGACGGCCGAAGGTGGCAGCGCACGCAGCGCTGCATTCACATCACGCGACGCTGTAAATGTCGTCTTGGCGGCCGCGAGACCCTAAACACTCTATGTGTCCTAGCTCCAATGTGGACGTTGCTGTTTGCACCGGTGTGTCGTGCTCGGATGCCGTCAACAAAAGCGAAAAGGCGTGAGCGTAGTCTTGCTGGAACAGCGCTTGGCCGACGTGGTGGGTGCGCACACTTTGGAGCGGCGAGCCCACGCGCTGAAGCCCAAAGTAGTTGATAAAGCCAGTCGAAGCGACGCTCGCAAAGGCCGCGGCGACAACCTCCGGGGACTCTTCGACGTTGCGCAGTCGAATGGTAAACCTAACCCTCAACCATCAGCGTCCCATTTCCGAGACCGTGCATCGTACTGGTTGCCGCCAGATTGCCCGAGTGTCTACTCGTGCAGTCGCGCATGAGATATCGCGAAATGCAAGAGACGGAGCGCACCAGGGGGGCGGCAACGTACGCAAGGTGCCCGACGGCGAGCCCCATTGGCGCCAGCGCTGCGTGGGCATCGAGGAGCACACTTGGTGCGACGCTCTGCGCGACAAGGCGCTGGGTCGTGACGGCGCGCTTGTCCTTGGTGCCTGCGTACGTGAAGCTGGACGTCGGTGTCTTGGCCGCGCGGGCGAGCGCCTCGAGTGCGCTAAAGTGGTCGACGTTGACCTGCCGTGTAGAAAGAAGGATCCATGAGACGACCGACAACGTGTACATAACATGTGCGACACGTACCTTTTGCAGTACGAATTGCACATAAAACTGCTGCTTGCGCTTGCGCCGCTGCAGCATTTTCGGCGAAAAGTACACGTCGATGCCCTGCGCCGCGTTGGTCTTGGTCACGAGACAGGCGGTCGCAGACGCAAAAAGCCGATGGACCTTGGTTCGCGCCTCCTTCGTCAGCTCTTGCTGCAGCCGAACACCTACGCCGCGTAGACACGTTAGCGAGGTCGAAGGCGTGTGGCGCACCAGCTTCGGCAGACGGCGCCAGCGGGCCGTGGACGAGGAACGTCACGATTCGCTTGCAGTCGTCGACCGCCAAGCCACCTTTTTCGAGCTTGACATAGAGCGGGTCGAGCGAGAGCGCAATCGAGGCGGGTGTCGTGTCGCCGGCATCATTTGTCGACGCACGCACCGTGTCGCACTGCAGCGCGGGGTACACAAACTGCCCGAGCGGAAGTGTTGACGACAGTATGGATAATGCAAAGTGGCAGCTTACCTGGATGGCCTTGGAGAGGGCGACCTTGTCCTCTAGGTTATCCGGGCTCGGTAGCGCGTAGCTGCCGATGGTGCCGGCGGCCACCGCGGCCACGTTAGCGCATGCGCTGTCGCCAAGGCGCTGGAGGAGGAATGCTTCCCAGCCGCAGTCTGGCACCGTCACCTCGATCGCACGGCTCGTCTTCTTGGCCGTCTCGGGTATGGCGTTCATGGGCAAGGCGGGCGACTGCGCTGGGTCGAGGTCCACAACATGGCCTGCCTCGTCGACCTCGCGCACTTGAAAGTCGTCGGGCCTACCGCACTGCATTAGCTTGGCAACGGAATGAGAGAGCAGACTCGGTCTTAATGACGCCACGGAAACCAGCGACGTCCTTGGCGCAGAACTGCGAGAGACCGACGCAGGCCGCGTCGATTCGGTTGGCGCTGCTCATTCGGCCAATTGCTGCTTCAAGAGGGATATTCCTTCACAGTCGAGACCAGAAAATCATGAAAACGGAATGGCATGTAATTCGCCTAAAAAGTACACGCCACAATCGTCAGCATCGACGCCTCTGCTGGGGTGAATAAAATGCACCCCTGAATGGAACGTTCGAGCAAACGGGACCCATTTACTCACTCCCATGGACCTCGTACCGATACTCGGCTCACCATCCATGGCCATCACATGGCACGTGAAGCCTCGCTCGTTGTGCGAACCCCTACCGGCACCTCTTTGGTCCAACAAGCGTCACTCGGTCATGCCGCTTAATCACCTTGTCCTACACTATGTGGCCCGTTAGCTCGGTCCATTGCATGTGAAAAACACTCGACAACCATCAACCACACACAACCACCGCGATCAAAGCGACCGCGAGCGAAGTATCATCAGTGTACATTGCAGACCAAGCCCTGCACTGCAGACAGCCTTTTTGACGCATGTTTATTCCACATAGCGTACACGGGTGCGACAGCCGAACTCCCGGCTTTCGATTCGGAAAGTGAATCAAGTGGCGGGCGCATTTTCCAATTCGCCCGCCACAGTCTACATGGACCTGTCCTCACCCCGCATCGTTGTCCAGAGCCCGGCGCTATCGCTCGTGGGTCTCTTCGTGGACAACTTCTCGGCTGCCGAATCAGCGTGCAACGCGTCCGTGTCGAGCTCAACTACGTACCGCGTCCGCAGCAACGGTAGCACCCCGATTCCGTACTTTTGCGGCGTCGAGCTTCCCAGCAATCACACGCTGCCCGTCGAATGGCAGTCGCTGCAGCTTTTTCATCCAACATACGCTGTCTTCCAGTCTATCGAGACCGACGTCCAGTCTCCCAATGCGCTGCCACCTGTGTTCGACCACCACGACAACAATGGCCAACGGCGTCTTGGAGGCGAGAGCGACGCCACTTGGCGTGTGCTAGCAGGGTGGTCCAGCGGGGGCTGGGAGCGCTTCGTGGAGGCGCCCATGTTTGAAAGGTGGACGACGAGCCGAGCTCTCGAAGTGTGGGTCCCCGTGCAGCGACAGCGTGCATAAGTAATTCTAAATCAACACCAACGCCGTTGCAATGAAGGAGTTTTCTTGGGACGCCCAGCTGGCAGAGTCGGTTCATGGCTCGTGACAAACCGAACCGGTTCGAAACCATGTGACCCAAGCCGGCCCCGCAAATCCCCGTTGCACTGGCCAATCAAAAGCCAGATGCGATGCAGTAGCCACCAAATGATGGGGGTGCGTCATCGCCAAACTGCCATTGCGCGGAGCACCAAGGATCCCACGTCACCGAAAGTTCAACGACCACGTACGGTACTATTCGTGCGTCAGCCACCTCGATGACTACAAGCACGAAGCGCAGGACCATGGCGCGCTGGACTGCGAGCTTGATTGTTGAGGATTGCTACAAAGCACCTCCGCTACCGCAGGCAAGAAGGCCATTTTCCATTTCAGTCGCCGCCACCCTTGCAACATGCAGTTGCCAACACCTCGCATCGTCAACGGGCCCGCGCTCTCGCTCGTCGGCGTCCAAGCTCGCTTCGACGTGGACAAGACATCGGGCATTGAGACGCTCTGGCGCTCGCTGCCGACCGTCGACCAAGTCACCTACGGCGTAAGCTACGACTACGACGACGGCTCGTTCATGTATCTCTGCGCGACGGACGCGGCGGAGACCAAGGCGTCGGACAATACTGCAGCAAACTCAACGCTTTCGCTGCCATCCGCCATGTATGCTGTCTTTGCCCACGAAGGCAGCACCCGTGAGATCGGGCTCGTATGGCGCGCGCTTCGGGGCTGGCGCGACGGCAATTTGGCGCGCGTGCCTGGGGCGCCGGCGTTCGAAAAGTACAGCGCGACGTTCGACCCGACGTTGCGTGGTGGCGTCGAGATTTGGCTTCCCGTGCAGACAGCAGAAACCTGTGCATAAAAGTGCGTCCCGTGCTTTTGTCGATCTAACACGTGTCATGCGTGTTATAACGCTTCTTGTTCAGTGATGTAGCATCGTGTTGTCGATATACCGTGTATCTAACACGCGTTCTAACATCGGTTGGTCGGATTGGGTGCATTTGAAACCGGTTCGAGGATGCGTGAACCGAACACGATTATGCAATCCGCGTCACGCGCTGTAATTCTATTCCCCGTCGCATGCATATACTCGATATTTGTATCGAAAACGCACCCATACAATAAAAGTACACCGGGCGAGGCCAGTGACGTCAACGGCGCGGCCGCTTGCTCCAATGTTTTCAGCCAATCAGAAGGCCGTTCGATGGATCGCCACCTGGTTTGCGATTTGCGAGGGATTTTCGACCAACTCATTTGCCAACTTCGCGGCTTCCCCTCAGTTCCGACAGCAGCAGCATGCTCTCCCGCGTCGTCCTCCGCGCCCCGCGCGCCGCCCGCGCCGCCTCGTCGCTCTCGCTGAACGGCGTCTCGTCCGAAGTCCGCACGGTACGCGCCATGCAAAGCTGCGGCGGAAGAGACCTCATGGCACGTGTAGGACTGGAGCTACGACGAGGTCAAGGAGATCTACAACAAGCCGCTGCTCGAGCTCATCTACCAGGCCGCGACCGTCCACCGCATCCACTTTGACCCGCGCGAGGTGCAGCAATGCACGCTCCTCTCGATCAAGACGGGCGGTTGCACCGAGGACTGCAAGTACTGCTCGCAGTCGTCCAAGCACAAGACGTTTGTCAAGCCCGAGCCGCGCAAGAAGGTCGACGAGGTGCTCGAGATGGCCGCCCGTGCCAAGGCGGCCGGCAGCACGCGCTTCTGCATGGGCTCGGCGTGGCGTGAGGTCGGCAAGAAGAACGCGTTCAAGGACGTGCTCACCATGGTGCGCGAAGTCAACGGCATGGGCATGGAGGTGTGCTGCACGCTCGGCATGATCACGGAAGAGCAGGCCGTCCAGCTCAAGGAGGCCGGCCTCGCGGCCTACAACCACAACCTGGATACGAGCCGTGAGCACTACCCTAACGTCATCACGACGCGTACGTACGACGATCGCCTCAACACGATCGCCAACGTCCGCAAGGCCGGTATCTCGGTCTGCTGCGGTGGTATCCTCGGCATTGGCGAGAAGGACGACGACCGCGTCGGTCTCTTGCACACGCTCGCCACGATGGAAGAACACCCCGAGTCGGTGCCCGTCAACGCCCTCGGTATGTGTTCACACCTTTGTACGAGCATCGTTCTTATATCGGATTCCTACTAGTGTCGGTTCAAGGTACGCCGCTTGCGGACGCCAACTTAAAGGCGGTCACTGCCTTTGACATGGCGCGCGCGATCGCGACCGCCCGCATCCTCATGCCCAAGACCATGGTGCGCCTCAGCGCGGGTCGCATGTCGTTCTCGGACGCGGAGCAGGGTTTCCTCTTCATGGCCGGTGCCAACTCGATCTTCAACGGCGACACGCTCCTTACGACGTCCAACCCGGCGTTTGAGAAGGACAACCAGCTCTTCACCGACTTGGGTCTTGTCGGCAAGAAGTCGCACACGGCCAACAAGAAGACGCCGTACGTGGTCAAGGTCACGCACTCGGCGACCGAGCCCCAGGTCGCGTCCATGTAAATGGCTAGTGTAAGAAATAGAAATAGTGTGTCTTGTTGCAAGCATGCGTCTCCTCTCGCTAGCTCGCTCGCCTCGTACCTGGACATTGCACCAAGCAGATGCCCGCCCAGCCACTGTCCTCGCATGGTTCACATGTACGCCGACCAGGAGGCCAGGACGATGGAAAGCTACCAAATGCGGCTTTCTCAGGACAAATCTGGCACGCGATCTGCGACTACAGTACCCAGATCGTAGGGCACATGTGCGAAGACCAGATTCTGGTCTGCGCAGATCTTCACAGCGACCTAATGTAAAAACCTGCGGTCAAGTGCTCGCAGCCGTAGTGTAGCCCGCCACGTGACCACGGACAGACGGCCCGTACTCGACGGGTCAGAATCTGGAGACTACAACAAACCTTCGAGGCTGATCCTCCGGACGACATCATCTCGTTTCCCAGCTCGTGTCCATGAGATCGCTCCCAGAGGTGGGACTGTACTTGCATCGTCTGAGCGGAAGCGACTGGCACGCGGCCAGACGACATTATGCAAGACCATTGCATGCACGCATGCTCGTACATATACGCATCCTTGGGATCTTGTATCATTTCCGTTGTTGGCGCGGCTAGTGGCGCCAAATGGAGCGTGTTTTTAGCCACGACGATCCGGATAGCCATGGGATATCCGTCGTTTCCAATCAGTGAGCCAAAGCGAGATTAACCATGGGCAAGCGCAAGCCGTTCGGTCGCAAGGGTGGCAAGGGCCCCAACGTGTGGAAGAAGCCGCGCACGGAAGACGGCAGCAAGCCGGACGACCGCGAGGCTGGCTTTGGCGAGTGGGTCTACCGCAACGAGTCCTTCGAGGCCTACTACAAGGTACCTGCCATCATTGCCTATATCCTCCGTGGCCAACGGCATGGAACTAGGCGCAGAACATTGTCGTTGACGCCGAGTGGGACGCGTTCCTCAAGCACTTGGCGGCGCCGCTGCCGACGACGTTCCGCATCAACAACTCGTGTGCCTACGCCGACAAGTACGTATGGACCGAAGGATGCAGCATCTCTCACGCGGACGTAGGATCCAGGAGCGCATTGCGACCGACTTCAAGTTTGAAGACTTGGTCATTGACGGCGAGAAGGTCGACCCGATCGGCCAAATGCCGTGGTACCCGGATGGCAAGGGCTTCCAGTGGACCGTCGAGCGCCGCAAGATCAAGAAGCTGGAGATCCTCAGCGAGTTTCAAAAGTGGCTCGTCAACCTCTCGGACGCCGGCGACATTACGCGCCAGGAAGCTGTGAGCATGATCCCGCCGCTCGTCCTTGGTGTCGAGTCGCACCACAAGGTCGGTCCATGTCCATATTGCT
The DNA here is from genome assembly GCF_000151545.1 of Saprolegnia parasitica CBS 223.65. Lineage (NCBI taxonomy): Eukaryota > Oomycota > Saprolegniomycetes > Saprolegniales > Saprolegniaceae > Saprolegnia > Saprolegnia parasitica. The sequence continues at coordinate 161,998 of NW_012156405.1, forward strand.
TGTCATGCTCATCGGCAGCATCCTTGGTAGGTGCTCGACATGTGCGCGGCGCCGGGCTCCAAGACGTCGCAGCTCCTCGAGTCGCTCCATGCGGACGAGAGCAAGACGGGCAAGCTCCCGACGGGCCTTGTCGTGGCCAACGACATTGACATCAAGCGCGCCTACATGCTCGTGCACCAGGTACTTGACGCCCTATCCTCTGCATCAGGATCTTATTGACCATCTTCTTATTATGTGTAGACCAAGCGTGTGGGGTCGCCGGCGCTCGTCATCACGTGCCACGAAGCTCAAAAGTTCCCGCTCTTGAGCAGCGACGACAACAAGCAGGGCTTTTTCGACCGGATTCTCTGCGATGCGCCGTGCAGCGGCGACGGCACCATGCGCAAGAACCCGCTCATTTGGCAAAAGTGGAATGTCAAGAACGGTCTCTCGCTGCACCCGCTCCAGCTCTCGATCGTCAAGCACGGCGCGTCGTTGCTCAAGGTCGGCGGCCGCATGTGCTACTCGACGTGTACGTTCAACCCGATCGAGAACGAAGCCATCGTCGCCGAGCTCCTCCGCTGGTCCAACGGCGCCTTGAAGCTCGCCGACGTCTCGGAAGTCCTCCCGCGTCTCAAGCGTCGCGCTGGTATTTCGTCCTGGACGGTAGGATTTACGCCATTTTGACTCATTTTACTCATCCAATACTGTGCGCGGTCTAGGTCATGAACCACGAAATGGAAGTCGTCGGCTCGTACGACGAAGAGGCCGAAGCCAAGCGTGGCCAGTACAAGAAGCTGCTGCCGTCCATGTTCCCGCCGACGCAGGCCGAAGCCGACGCCTTCAACCTCGACCGCTGCATGCGTTGCCTGCCGCACGACGAGGTACTTGTCTCGTACGGCAGGCCAGGACTCACTTATGGCATAGAACACGGGTGGTTTCTTCATCTGCTTGCTCGAGAAGGTGGCGCCGACACCGGAAACGCCGGTCGCGCCGGTCGCCGAGCCCAAGGCACCGGCAACCGACAAAAAAGCAAGCCGTTGCCCAAGGGCGAGGAGTACTTGACGTTCAACGAGGTCGACGAGGTCAAGGCGTGCTTTCAGATGACGTCGGGCTTTGAGGCCTCGCAGCTCTTTACGCGCTCGGACACAGGCAAGTCGGTGACGTTTGTGACGTCGTCCGTCTCGAGAGAGCTGCTTCCGGCCATGAAGGCGCGCAACATGAAGGTCGTGTACGCTGGCATCAAGATGTTTGAGCGCCACGACCTTGGCACGGGCACGGGCATGTACCGCCTCACGCAGGCCGGCACTCACATTGCCAAGCCGTTTATGCAAGCGCGCAAGATTGACGTCAACAACCGTGACTTCCAGTACATGCTCGAGCGTCGCGGCGACTTGCTGCAATTTGACGTCTTTTCCGAGTCGCTCAGCGCGTTCTTCAAGAGCGCGCCGCTCGGCAGCTACGTCTGCACGCTGCAGCGCGACGACGGCAAGCCGCTCTCGACGACCGAGTACGAAACGATCTACTACATGACAAAGCCGCTCAAAATGCATGTGCTTGTAGAGACCAGCTGCTCAACCTTGTGGTGTGGCGCGGCCGCAACACGGTCAACGTCATGGCCGCCAAGCCCGACGGCCTCGCGCTCACGACGACGCTCAAGGCGCTTGGTCTCTACGACGACGCGCTCGCGGCAGAAGTCGCGGCGCTCAAGGCCCCCACCGAGGCCAAGGAACCGGCTGCGGTCGAGACGACCGAAGAGACGACGGCCGACGTCGACGTCGAGGCTTAAGCCATGTAGAAAAAGGAAGGATTCAAACCATATAACAACACTTCTTTGTATGACAAGAGAATGGTCAAGTCGTTAGCAGCAGTGTGTGGTAGGCGCCGGCGGCAATCGCCATGCACCCGGGGGCAGCCACGGTGGTGTGTGTGGTGTTGGCGTCGGCGGATTTTCCAGCCACGAGGTCGTGCGACGGCGTATGCATGCCCCAGAGATGCAATCTGCCGTCGTCCGTGAGCCCCACCGTGTGCCGGGTGCCACATGCGATGCCGATGAACGTGTCGTCGACTGCCAGCAACGTCGGGAAGACGTGGCTAGCGAGGTGCGATCGGCCCTAAAACCCCATCGTGAGCTCGTGCAGGCATTCATTGGCGGCGTACGAGCTGGCCATGCTGGCCCCACCCCACGTGTACATGTCGCCCGTCGTCGTCAGAGCTAGCATCGCATGTATGAGCCGTAATGACTAAGTACGAGCGAGCGTGTACCGACAGTGTGCCACGCGCCACAAGCGACCTGCCGCACGCCTGCAAAGACTCCGCGGACGTAGTCGCCCACGCCTTGGAGGCTCGTGACGCACGTCGGGCGCGGCTGGTCGGCGGTGCTTCCAAGTCCGAGTTGGTGGTATTGGCCCCACCCAAACGTGTAGAGATCGCCGTTGGTCGCGATCATGGCCGAGTGCTGGGCACCAGCGGCCACATACTTCCAGCGCTCAGCAAGCACTGTCGGTGAAGCGACGCGCGGCGATCGGACGCCGACGCCGCACTGTCCGTACTGGTTGTTGCCCCACGAGAAGACGACGCTGTCTGTGGTCCGCGCGAGCGCATGACCGTCGCCGGCCGCCACCTCCACGACGCCCGAGACCTCTGGTAGCTTCTTGGGCTCGGTGCTGCCATGACCCCATTCGTAGCAGGCGCCGTCGGACGAGGCGGCGACGACAAAGCTTCCGCCACAAGCGATGCGAACAATCGACAAGGTGGTCAGCCGCAGTGCGAGGCGATTGGGGCCGAGTTCGCCGTGGAAGGCCGTGCCGTAGCCGACGACGCCCGCGTCTCTGCAGGCGACGAGCGTGATCGAGTGGCCACCAGCAGCAGCGACGATCTCGTCCGCGTCGTCCGCGGTGAAGCTTGCCGTTTCTCGGAACGTACCGAAGCCGCCGACGCACGTCAGTCGCTTCGCCATGCCTTGGCCGTATTGAGTTTACGAGGTTTTTGAGATTCCATATCCATTGTCACGGGTTGATGGCAGCGACGGCGTGTGTAATCGTTCCGTGCGTGAGTGCGCTTGTCACTGTGATCGACAAGTTGTACAACCTGCACAGCCCAACGTTATAATTCGTTCAAGGAGCAAGCACTATTGATTCAACCAGGAGGCTCCAGGAGGGACGGTACCTGCGTACTGGTATGCGATTGACGGGCTGAAAACTTTGGCGCGCGGATCCACTTGGCCAAAAATCAACTGAAATCCCACCCGCCACAAACTCGAAGTGGCAGCTGAACTTTTACGCCAAGGACGAGACGAGACGACGTGGTGCGGGTCCACGTCCCCGCTACAATGCACCTCACACCTCCCAACCCAGCCTGAACACGCCTGTGTAGTAAGGTGTAAGGTGTGTATGGCACCGAGTTGCGGTTGATGGGGGCGGGGCGATTGCTGTAAGTTACGCTGTAGACCGCAGTCGTTACGCCGCGAATCTGCCACGATACCACCACAGTTGCCTCGATGATAGGGTCCATCTTCCCGGCCAGCCATCAGCGAGGCAAGGGCGCAAAGGACGAACTAGTAGCAAGCACAGGAACTCCTCTCGCGGGCCTGGCGTACGGCGTGAGTTACAAATCTCTTGTTTTATGCAGCGCTGTTTCTGTGCTTCAAGGCCACTCACATGTCCCACTTGCTCTAAGCTGGGACCACCCCGTCGCTGCTTCTTTTTAAAGATAGTGCATTTTCACTTGGCGTTTGACTGTCGTTTTATACAAAACGAAAAACAACGAATGGCCAATCACAAGGCGGGATTTCGGTAGCGGCAGTGACGAAAGGCGTGGGGTGTAGCGCTCATCAAATTCGAATTTGCCTCCTGCCCGGGTTCCCTCCCGCGCCACGACCCCACGACGCCAGCATGACGATGGTAACCGAGACGATCCCTGCGCCGGTCGTGCCTAGCAGCAAGCTCCTCCTCGCGTCGACCGAGGTCCGCGTTCCCCATGACGACGACGACGACGATGCAACCTCGACCGACAAGAACGAATCGGACGACGACGACACGACCAACCAAGCCTCGGACGCGCCAAGCAACCAGAGCGACAACGACGACCAAGTTGCTGCGAGCATCGTTGCCTACTATACGATCTACTACCCGGCCTGCGCCGAGCGCTCCATGTACCATGGAACGTACCAGAACGTGCCGCTGGCGACCCGCTTCCCGCCAGCATCGTACCTGCAAGTCGTGCTCACCGCGTCATCGGGCGCGCTCTGCGTGGCCACGGACGTTGCGATCACGTTCATCGACTGCGCGAATGGCGTGGCGGCGCCGCGCCTCTGCCTCCGCGGCGATTCCCATGACTTATGTGCGGTGTTGAAGGCCGTCGACTTTCGGGCACCGGACGCTGCGAGCGGCGTTGCGACGATTGAAATGCGTGTGGCGACGATCCTTCGCGCCGCGCCCTCGCCCATGGCTGCTGCTTTGTCCAAGCTCTGGGTACGAACGGGCGGTGCGCGGGTTGACGCGGACGACACGACGAGCATGTCGCCCCGTCGTCGCCAGAGCCTTGCGTACAACACGAGCGTGACGTACGTTCCCGCGGTCAAGCACACGGTGCGCGAGATTCCCAGCGGTCTCTGGGTGCCCAAGCGATCATCGGTGCCCACGCCGCCCGTCGCGTCGTCGTCGACTTTTGACGACGCGTCGATCCAGTCGATGCTCGACAACTGCGAAGCCGAGCTCTACGTCGCGCCGTCCTCGAGCCGCACGACATACTACACGCTACACTACCCGAGCCGCGCCGAGGCGTCCATGTGGTCGGGCGCGTGGTCGACCATCCCGTTCGCACCACTGTCGACGCACTCGTCGCAGCAACAAATCGTCCACGTGTCGACGTCCGAGGGTCACTTGCGTTACACGGCGTCCACGTCGAGTGCAATCTCGACGACGGGCAGCGAGACGCGCGTCCTCGCACTGCAAGGCCACGCGACGGACCTCAACGCCGCCCTACGTGACGTCCTCTTTGTTGCGCCTAGCACCGCCAGCGGTGTCGCCACCATCCAAATGGACGTCACATTGGCTACGCCGACGGCCTCGTGCACGCTGCACTATCCGCTCGCCGCGTCGAGTCCCATGTGGAACGGCCAGTGGACCAACCTGCCGATGTCTTTGCCCCGCGGCAAGGCAACAACTGTCTCGGCGACGTTGACGGTCTCGGAAGGCACTTTGACAACACAAGACGCCGCTCACGCGACAACGGTGACGCTGGAAGGCTCGTACGCAACCGTCGCCGATCAGTTGCGCCTCGTGGTCTTCCATGCTCCCGCCAACGGCACTGGCAGTGCGATCATTGACATGCATTACAAGGTGCTTCAACACGCCGAGATTGTGGACAATGAGCCCACCGTCGCTGAGGTCCCTGCTCCCATTGAGGTTGTCGTCACCCGCGCCGCGCCCAAGGTCGCGAGTCCCGCGACTGCCAAGCTCTGGGTGCACACGGGTGGTGCTGGCGTCGATGCTGCGCCGCTCGCTGGGCCTGTCACCGTACATACGGTTGCCGCGCCGTCGTTTGACGTGACCAAGACGTACACGCCGTCGTCCAAGAGTCCGGCGCATGCTGCTGGCACCTTTGGCAAGGGTCTCTGGGTGCCGGCCAAGTCGCCGACGGCAGCCAAGACGCCTGTCGTCGAAGCTGGCGCGTCCGTGTACTCGCTGCATTACCCGGCGCAGTCCAAATCGGAGTCCATGTGGCACGGTGTGTGGGTCGGTCTCCCGATCGCACTTCGCTACGCTGACGCTGCCGTTGTCAAGGTCTCCATGTCGGTGACCGACGGCACACTTCGCGTCGCGACGACGGACGCTGCGGTCGAGGTCGTGGTCGCTGAGCCGCACCGACTCGTGCTGGAAGGTTCGGTGGCGAGCGTGAAAAAGACGCTGCGTGCAGTGATGTACCAAGCACCGTCGACGTCGGCGGGTGTCGCGATGATCTCGTCCAAGACGACGCTGGTCCACGACGCTCCGGCGCCCGTGTCGGCTACTGCGTCGACGTTCACGCTGCACTACCCGCGCGAGATCTCGGCCATGTGGAACGGACGCTGGAGCCACTTGCCGGTCGCTGCGCCGCGTGCGGCCGCCGCCGACATGCAGGTGTCGATGTCGGTGTCGGAGGGTCTTCTTGCGTCGGCCGACGGTGCTGTGATGGCGTCGCTCGTGCTGCGTGGTTCGACCAAGGACGTGGCCGCGCAGCTGCGCCAGGTCGAGTTCATTGCGCCTGCGAGCGGGTCTGGTATCGCTGTCGTGAGCATGGACTACGAGATTATCAGCGCGGCCGAGCCGGTCGTCGAGAGAAGTCGACGACTGCTGTCATTGAACGTGCTGCGCCCAAGGTCGCGAACCCTGCGACGTCCAAGCTGTGGGTGCGTACGGGTGGCTCGGACTTTGACGCGGCACCGATCGTGGGTCCTGTGACGGTCCACGGCGTCGCGGCGCCGTCGTTTGACGTGACCAAGACGTACACGCCGTCGTCGTTGTCCAGCAAGAGTCCGTCGCATGCCGGCGGTGCGTTTGGCAAGGGTCTCTGGGTGCCGTCCAAGTCTCCGGTGGCGACGGCAGCTCCTACTGTCGTCGAGAAGGCGGCTCCTACTGTTGTCGAGAAGGTAGCCCCGGCGGTCGTTGAGACGGCTGCTCTGATCGAGACGTCGGCGCCAGTTGTGGATGCGAACGCTGCTGTCTACACGTTGTACTACCCGGCGCAGTCGACGGCGACGTCGATGTGGTCGGGCGCATGGTCGGGTCTCCGTGTACCCTTGCGGTTTGAAGCGGATGCTATCGTTCAAGTGACTCTCGCGACGGCGTCTGGAACACTCCGCGTGGACACGAACGACGACGCCTTGACGTTTGTCGACGGTGCCAGGAACCTCGCGACGTCCCGCATCGTGTTGCGCGGTCCCGTGACGGCGCTCCAGACGGCGCTGCGTAGCGTCGTGTACCAAGCGCCAACGGCCGAAGCCGGTGTCGCGACTATCGACGTCGATCATGTTTTGGTGGCCGACGCTGCGACGCCGACGTTCACCGTGACGCTGCACTACCCGCTTGTGACGTCGTCCATGTGGAACGGCCAGTGGACGAACTTGCCGTTGCAGCTCCCGCGCACCTCGTCGGCCGTCGTCGCGCTCTCGATCGCCGTCTCGGAAGGCGCCTTGTCGCTGGCGCAGAATGAGCAGACTGTGTCGTTGCAGTTGCAGGGACCGCCCACCGATGTTGCGCGCCAACTCCGCACCGTCGTATTCCATGCACCGGCCGCTGCCACCGGTACCACGGTCATCGAAATGAAGCTCTCGACCAAGACCGAGGCTGTCTCCGTCGATGCGCCAACGACGAATGCAGCCGCGGCACTTGAGCCCATCCAGATGAGCACTCCCGTCGAAGCCGTCACCCGCGCCGCGCCCAAGGTCGCGAGTCCCGCCACTGCCAAGCTCTGGGTGCACACGGGTGGAGCTGGCGTCGATGCCACGCCGCTCGCTGGGCCTGTCACCGTGCATACGGTCGCCGCGCCGTCGTTTGACGTGACCAAGACGTACACGCCGTCGTCCAAGAGTCCGGCGCATGCTACTCGCACTTTCGGCAAGGGTCTCTGGGTCCCGGCCAAGTCGCCGACGGCAGCCAAGACGCCAGTCGTCGAAGCTGGCGCGTCCGTGTACTCGCTGCACTACCCTGCACAGTCCGAATCGGAGTCCATGTGGCACGGTGCGTGGGTCGGTCTCCCGATCGCACTTCGCTACGCCGACGCTGCCGTTGTCAAGGTCGCCATGTCGGTGACCGACGGCACTCTTCGCGTCGTGACGACGGACGCTGCGGTCGAGGTCGTGGTCGCTGAGCCGCACCGACTCGTGCTGGAAGGTCCGGTGGCGAGCGTGAAGAAGACGCTGCGTGATGTAGTGTACCAAGCACCGTCGACGTCGGCGGGTGTCGCGATGATCTCGTCCAAGACGACGCTGGTCCACGACGCTCCGGCGCCCGTGTCGGCCACTGCGTCGACGTTCACGCTGCACTACCCGCGCGAGATCTCGGCCATGTGGAACGGACGTTGGAGCCACTTGCCGGTCGCTGCGCCGCGTGCGGCCGCCGCCGATATGCAGGTGTCGATGTCGGTGTCGGAGGGTCTTCTTGCGTCGGCCGACGGTGCTGTGATGGCGTCGCTCGTGCTGCGTGGTTCGACCAAGGACGTGGCCGCGCAGCTGCGCCAGGTCGAGTTCATTGCGCCTGCGAGCGGGTCTGGTGTTGCTGTCGTGAGCATGGACCACGAGGTTATCAACGCGGCCGAGCCGGTCGTCGAAGAGAAGCCAGTCGTCGAAGAGAAGTCGACGACTGCTGTCATTGAACGTGCTGCGCCCAAGGTCGCGAACCCTGCGACGTCCAAGCTGTGGGTGCGTACGGGTGGCTCTGACTTTGACGCAGCACCGATCGTGGGTCCTGTGACGGTCCACGGCATCGCGGCGCCGTCGTTTGATGTGACCAAGACGTACACGCCGTCGTCGTTGTCCAGCAAGAGTCCGTCGCATGCCGGCGGTTCGTTTGGCAAGGGTCTCTGGGTGCCATCCAAGTCTCCGGTGGCGACGGCAGGTCCTACTGTCGTCGAGAAGGCGGCTCCTACTGTTGTCGAGAAGGCAGCTCCGGCGGTCGTCGAGACGGCTGCTCTGATCGAGACGTCGGCGCCAGTTGTGGATGCGAATGCTGCTGTCTACACGTTGTACTACCCGGCGCAGTCGACGGCGACGTCGATGTGGTCGGGCGCATGGAGCCAACTGCCCATCGCTGAGAAGCGAGTCTGTGGCTCGACGCTCGTCTCGCTGACAGTGTCGACCTCGGTTGGCTCGTTGGTGCTTTCGGATGCCAGCGCTGTCGTCTCGTGGCGCGAAGGCACTTCCGCCGTGCCGTCCTCGCGTCTCGCGTGCAAGGGTTCGTACACGGACCTCCAGTCGCTCGCCCGTACACTTGTGTTTACGGCGCCGAGTGACGCCGCTGGTGTCGCGTTCGTTGCCGTGTCGTGGGTCATTCTCGAAGACGACGTGCTTGCTGTCGAGGACAACGTCGATGCTGAAGTCGTAGAAGCAGTGTCCCTGCCGAAGGCGTGCCCATCACTACTCAGTGCGGCCGCGCAACGCTATACGCTCTTCTACCCATCGACGACGGACTCTGTCTCCATGTGGCAAGGATGTTGGAAGGGTCTTCCAGTCTCGCTTCGCTACGCCGAAGACACGATTGTCGACGCCTCCTTTGCGACGGTCGACGGTACGCTGAGCCTGCACACGCTGCACCCGTACATCGAATTCATCGACGGCAGCAACGATGAGCACGTGACCCTTCTGACGCTGCGTGCGTCGGTCGCCGACCTTGCCAACGCCGTCCAAGACGTCGTCTTTCACGCGCCAGGTGCAGCCAGCGGCGTCGCTATCATCGAGATGGACGTGGTCGTCATCGATGACGCGTCGCTGTCCGTGGACGACGATTGGCACACGGCGCCGCCAGTCTCCATGTACGAGCCCAGTGTGCCGGCCGCGACGTACACGCTGTACTACCCGCCGACGCCCGACTCGTGCTTTGTCATGTGGGAAGGCGAGTGGACGCACGTGCCGATCACGCCGCTTCGGCTGCCCGAGCACTGCATCCTCGAGCTCGAGCTCTCGGTGACGAAAGGTCTGCTGTCGCTGGCCACTGGCAACGTCGATGTCGAGTTCCTCGACTGCGACGCCGAAGTGTCGACGCACCAGATCACGGTCAAGGGCTCAGTGCCGGACCTCAACGACGTGCTCAAGGACGTCGTGTACATTGCACCGAGTGACGCGGGTGGCGTCGTTACAATCGAAATGGATTACGTCATTGTCGGGCACGTCGAAGACGACGAGTTCAGTGACGACGATCAAGAGTTTGTCGACGTTGTGCTTCCAACGCCGTCGTCGATGTGGGCGACGCCCGATGCCTTTGAGGCCAAGCCGCTGCCGAGCCTCACGATCGCGTCCATGGAAGCCAAAGAGTCGCCCCGGTCGCCGCTCTGGGTCTCGTCGGGCGAATCGACGGTCGCGCTGGCGCCGATCGTGGGCACGCCCGTCTCACGCAACGCTGCCAACACGTACGACGATGTCCCGAACCCAAACGAACCGTCGGAGCACTCATCTTTTGATAGTGCTCACGGCAGCGGCGGTATGTGGGCGCCCAAGCGCACCCCGTCGGCGGTCTCGGACGACGTGCACCAAATGTCGCTCGACGAGTTCCTCGCCCGCGACACAAGCAAGGACGCGACCGAAGCCTCGTACGCGGCCTCCGACTCGACGTACCTTCCGGCGTCCGAGTGCGACTTTGTGCCGACGGTGCGTCCGATGGACCTCGAGATTGGCGGGTCGCCATCGTCAGTCGCGACGGCCGACATTCCCATGAGCCCGCGCCCCGAGACGAATCGGGCTTCCAAGGCCAACCGCGACTCGGTCACCAAGAAGACGTTCTGGCCCAAGTGGCTCGTCAACGCCTTCAAGCGCAAGAAGAGCCATTGAGCCACCGTCTTCCATAAAGGACCTGCTCTGGCTACGATCGCAGTAGTTTAGAAGCAGCCACATGTGACGTTCCTAGTCAAGCCTCGAAATGACATGTATGTGTTTGTATACAACGAGGGTGCTACGCTGTTCCGCTGTCGAAGCGTGCGTCGATGACCAACAGGGATATCGTGTCCAATCCGAATACTGGTACCATTGAATGCTCCTACGAGCCCACACCACATTCAGTCAGCTTTTATTGACTTCGCTAACGCTACAATTGTCCCAGAAACAGCCCTCGTGAAGTAGGACACACACTGACGTCGGCCTTCGACGATCACTAGCATGGACGACGATGTTGTCGACGATGAGTAATTGAACACGAGTCGATCTATTTGAAAAACATCCGAGGAAATCGAAATGTAGGACCGGGACGGGTTCCGTTGGCATGTCCTGTGGTGCGTTTGGCTACGGCGATCTCAGTGGCGACGGCCTCCGTTGTCATGATGTGGTTAGGTTTGCTACACCTAACCGCGGGTGTACATTCGAACTCTGCCGCTGAATGAATGCCATGGACAAATGCACACATCGTTCTATCTGATCTTGCTCGCTTTAAGATTCGTCGTAAAGGACCAGTAGGCCTGCCGGGAGAATTGGCCAACGATATCCCTCGACACTGCGTGCTTTCGATGGACATGTTAGGCTTGGACATTGCACAGAATTTGTAATACAAAATGGGTATATTTAGATAGTTGATAGATAGTGTGTCGGTGCTCCTACTGGCTCATGACACGGGCCACCATGTGCTGCGGCTCGCTCTCGAGCGGCCGCTTCGTGCACCAAAACATCTCCACGAGGCACGGAAGGTCCACGAATTTGCGCTCGCCGTCGTACGTGACCTTGGCGCGGGACTCGATGAGGCGCGCGATCGATAGCCGAATGTCGGTTTGCTTGCGGTGCGGCAGACTCTCGACCACACTGAGCGTCAAGAGGTAGTCGACGACCGCGTCGACCGTCGTCGTGTGCACGATCGGAATGCGGACCGACTCGAGCGGCGTAAAGAGGTGCGTCTTCTCGATAAAGCAGTCGTGGAGCCGACGGGCCTCGGACGTGGCCTTTTCGGGCTTGAGGATGTTGTACGACTTGAGAATCTTGTCGACTTCGTGCATAAAGGGCGTCTCGGACAAGTCGACGCTGTTCCAGACGACGCCCAGCCGGCCGTTGGGCACCAGAATCCGGTGAAACTAAAGCGTAGCACCACCGCATGAGCATGTGGAGCCGATGTGACAAAAGGCACGACGTACTTCGTCAAGCGTGTTGCGCTCAGCGGCGCACTGGATCGCTTGGCCCACCGTGATGTTGCCAACCGACTCGGACGGGAGGCGCGTGCTGCTCGAGCTGCCTTCGATCACGGGGATGCTCGGAAACGCGCTTTGGAACTCGGACCGCAGGGCGACCGACGATTCGACGGCGGCGAGCGTCGTGTGGGCTGGCAGCAGTCGCTGCAGCGCCCGCGTGAGCTTGCCCGAGCCCGCGCCCACGTCAACGACATCATAGAGCGGCTTCTTGCGCGGGTCGGCCTCGAGATGCAGTACCTTCTTGAGCGGCGCCATCGCGCTGCTTGGGTAGTCGGGCCGAGCTACAGGCATGCTTCAGCTGTCATGATTATAGACATGCAACGCATCTACCTTGGTCGTAGATGCTCGTGGCCGGCGAGCCCATCGAAGACGCTGGGCGGGCGAAGCGCGTCGAGGTAGCCTTGATGTATTGCTTGTACATGGCGGTGGACGGAGCTGGCGGCAGGTGGTGGCGAAATCGGCAGTGGCCAAATGTCGGAGCAGCTCGCGTTGCACCCAATTTAACGCTGGTGGTGCCAGCGTTTGACGTGCAACGCGATCCGCTGCGCACCTCGTTAATTTCCCGCCGCTTCAAGTTGCCTTTAAGGTGATTACGTATATGAGGCCTTTTGCAGATGGAATCTCGTTTATGGCCCAGCGAAAGGACGTCGCTCGTTGGTTGAACTTTTATGTGACGTCAGCCCGTCGACGACCGTGGCTTGCGAGCGCACCAATCACATGCGCCGATGAAAAAGGATGACCATACAAGTTCGAGCGCCTTCGAACTTCGAGGATCACGCGATCTTTCCTTTGGACACCCCCGCAGACCTCGAGGGCACACGCGAGCCCACAAGCACATGCGTTAGCTCCTTGCGACCTCTGCCTACATGCAGGCGCTACTGTGTGACACGCCTCAAGAGAGCAAGACGACGAGAAGAGAGCGCTTGCAGAGCTTCCTCGTCCCCAAAATTCCCATCTCTATTCAGTAGAATACCAGTACACCTCTCTACTTCCTTGACCTTCGAGAACGGCGACGAGCTCTTGGGAGACATCCTTGGAGATCTATGGTGACGGCAGGTGCCGCCACTGTCGCCAGACAATCTGGTGATGCGACGCTGGCCTGTCTGGAGCAGGCTGGGTCGGACGATCGTGCCCCGGGGTCCAAATCACGGTATCCGGATGCCGGATACGAGGCAGCAATAATGGCGAGATTTTGGTTGACGACCAAGGTGCCCAACCTCTTCATGGAGCTCCCTCTCGAAGTCGCCGTCATGCGGAAGCGGCTCAACCTGCTGCTGCTTATCAATGGCGTACGGTCACATTAGTCTTGGGCTCTGTGTCATGTTCCCATAGGCGATCGCGGTCTTGACGACCATCGCGACGCTCTTTGAGCTCGCGCGCACGGGCGGCATCACGTCGCTCTTGACGAGCGCCACGTACATCCTGTACACGTTCTCGGCCATCTTTATGCTCAACAACAACCCATCCGCCTTTACGGTAGCATCGCTTCCAAGCACCGCGCTCACCTTTGTTAGATTGGCATGCTCATCGGCTCGTCGGCGCTCGTGGTCATCCTCGCGTTTGAGCACATGCTCTACTGGGTAATGGTCGAGGTAGAGGGCATGGACGCCTCATGTCTCTGGGCGTAGACCATTTCGTCGTGCCGCCATGGCTACGCCGCCGACATCTTCCTCGCGCTCTTCCATTGCATCTTCTTCTTCCTCTCGGCGCTCTTTTCCGTGACGGTCTTCAAGCACCGCCACGTCCTCATCGACACGAGTGCAGGTACTCGCAGCGACTCTCCATGCATGGGTCCATCATTTACTGCGTCGACTAGTGTATTATGATACCATTCCCGAAGGCATGACGCCCCGCTCGCCCGGCGCGCTCGACTTCGACGAGGAGGACGCGCGCGGCCGGCTCTCTTCGAACGCGTCGTCGTACGACTCGCACGGCTCGTTGCCATCGCCGTCCGTGCCGACCGCCGACATTTAAATCCATTTAAAAAAGCGACCGCAGCTTTGTTCATGCCTCTTATCAATCGCGCTGCAAAAGCATCTCCATCGTACTATGGACCCACGGACCGCGAAACGACGCGTCACTCGTGTCCGACGTCGTCTCGAGCGCCAGCAGCTATGCATTCCATTGCTTTCGAAGCTATACTATACCAAACGATCGTACCTCTTGGTCCGTGTCCTGGGACGCCACGACGCGGTCCATGAACGTGATTGGGTCCTTTGCGAACTGCGTCATCCACGCATGCCGCGTCACGTGGCGGTTGATTTCCCGCACGATGCTGTTCATCTACATGATAGGCTTGTCGATGATGACGCGTCCGGTGCGGGCTGTACCTGGGTCTGAAGCCGGTCGGTCTCGGCGCTTGCGGCTTCGTCCAAGCGAGCACACCTCGCCAAGCACGTCTTGCGCACGCGGTCGAGGTCGTCACACAGTGGAATCTACAGCGATATTCTTGTGTGAAAAGCATTCCCAACGAGACAGCGCCGTACTTCCACATGAAAGCGCTGCTCATCGATGACCCGATTTTCTTGGAGCGTGCCGAGCCTAGGTATGTGTCAGGATGACAGGTCCAAATGGGAAACAACCGCAGACGTACGGCAGCTGGTACTCGGCCGTGTCGGCGTCAAGTGCTTTTGGAGCTGCGCTGCGAGCGACTGGAATGGCATTTCTTTGCACTCAAACACGCGCTCGAACGGGGCGTCGTTGACGATGACGCGGCAGTCGTCGATGTGCAAGAGGTCCTTCATCTTGATATAGTCCCACGCCGCCTTGAGCACGTCTTGGCGCGTCTGCGCCTCGGGCAAGGCGTGCGCCAGATACGGCGCCAGCGCAGCAAACAAGTCGGGCGAGACGTTGAAGCGCTCGGGGGAAAGCTGCCGCACGAGCTGGAGCCGCAGCGTGTGTTCGGCGACGCCCGCCTTGCCAGGGCGCGTCACTTCGAACCCGTCCGACTCGTCACCCGATCGGAACGACGACCACTGCATCGGCGATGAGGACGAGAATGCCATGGGGACCATAAGGCATCCTACCTCGGTCGTCGTGGCGGGCTGCGGGTACATGCGCTCGTCCAGCTCGACAATGGCTTTGCGGAAGAAATGCGAGAACGACTTGGAGCATGGCAGACCCCCTTCGATCGACGCCTGCACGCGAAAGGTCCATTGCCCCGCGTTCTTGTCGCTTGAAGCGTCGGCCACGACGGCGCTGGGGTCGTGCGAGTATGTCATCGTCACCACGAGTGTGGCCTTGGTCATCTACACACAAGAACATGGGAGGAAGCACTCGGAGCGTTGGCTACCTTTGGCGGTGCTTGCGCGAGGGCTTCGAGCCGCCGAAGGTTCCGGTGGATGGTGCCCGAGGCGTGGTCGTCCATGGCCTTGAGCTGCTTCAGCGTAGCATACTGCTCTGGATCAACCGACTCGACCTACGCTTCATGAGAATCTGCCATGGGTGCCATGGTCCATGCGCGCACCTCGCGAAGCAGTGCGACCGCCCTCCGCTTGCGGCTGCTGCTCTCCTCGGCCATCGCACTGGTGATGTTTCCGTAATCCGGATACACACCAATTTTATCCGGATTAGACACTTACGGTTTCACGAAAATGGCCGAGGCCGCGGATACGACGGGGCTCCTCGAGCAGACGACCGCGGATCCGCGGGAGCGTGGCGGACGAGCTTGGCCGACGCATGGGCTCTGCTGCGCGAGGTCGATGCATGGAGTTTGCTGTGGCAGGTCGATGCATGGCAGTTCTTGCGCGAGCATGCAGCTGGTGGCGAAGGGGCTACGGCTCCTCGAGCGGTCTCGGGTCCTGCACCTTGCCGCGCTGGGGCTGCGCCCCCGGCCGCAGCGCCTGCCCAAGCCTCGCGACGGGCTTCTTCTCCATACGTACATTCCGCAGATACGCATTCTGGGGACGGACGCGCTTCGGAACGACCCGATGGTGGTCCACCCGATCGTGCTCGTCCATCTCGTCGACGTCTCGACGGGTTGCTACCTCGTCAAGCTTGACCAACAGCGACCAGGTGTCCATGCGTTAGAGCCCGTGACGATGCTCCAGGGTGCGCTCAAGAAGCATACGTTGTGCGAGTACATTCTGCCGATCGCGACGCAGCCGTGCGCCATGTCGCCTACCGGCCAAGGTAGTAGTACTCGGCTGTTCATACAATGCCATTGACGTGGAGCTAGACAACCCAAAGTGGAACGAGCTGCTGCTCGTCAACGACGCCTACTCGCACTACCTTCGGCCCGAGACGCTCCTGCTCTTCGAGGTGGTCGACTTTACGCCACAGATGAGTTTGCTTCCGGTACCTATCTTTCCACACCTTTTGTTGGCTCAGAGGATGGAGATACGTAGGGCAATGATAGCTATTACAAGGTCGCGTGGGGCTTTTGCCGACCCCAGAGTCCGCTTGGCAGCTACAACATTCCTCTCGCGCCCGACGAGACGACGACCCATCGCATCCAGCTGTACGAGTACCAGCCAACGTCGTGGCTCATCGACGCGCAGACCAAGCACATGCGCCCGGACGCAACGGTGCCACCCCAACCATCCGTGTACTTTCAATATCTACGCTATCGGCGGCAGCCGTACCCATGCACGCTCCACGTGTCCTTTGGCATGCAGCAAGAGCCGTCATTGGTGCAAGGTACACGAAACTTGCGGTTCGATTACGTCGAGCGACGGCGTTGTAGTGGTGCACCGAGCCATGTACGCACATGAACAAGAAGTCGGCGAGCGCGAGGACGACGCCCCGCAGGAGCTCGACAAGCACAATGCCAAGGCCAAATCTCACGGGCCTCTATCCATTGCGAGCGTGCGCGACTCGTTCTCGATGAGCGCCGTTCGTTTTCTCTTGGATCAGCCAAGTTGAAGAAGACTATCGATTGTCGTGTAGGAGCACCTCATGGCCTTTCCCAGCGTGCACTGCAAGCGATACCCGAGCGAGCTCTGTCTTGTGCCAGAACGCATCTTGCACCGACTGCACAGCGGCGACGGTGGCTGCCAATCGGTCGCGTTCTCGCATGCCGGCGCCTACCTCGCCGCCGCCTGCTGCGACCGGCACGGCGAGTACCCGATTCGGCTCTATCACATCGACACTGGCGTCCAGGAAGCGGTGCTACTGGGTCACCAGGCGTTGGTCTATGCCGTCACGTGGTCACTGGACGACGAGCATCTCCTCAGCGCGTCCTCGGACGGTAGTGCCAAGTACTGGCAGGTGGCTCCGTACGTCGTATTGAAGCGTTTGGTGCGAGAGCACTGCATTGAACATGGTGTAGGCCAGCACTGCTGCACTCGTTTTACCACCCACTGCCCAACTTTGTCTACTGCGTCGAGTGGTGCTCCAACAACCTTGGCGCGACGGGAGCGCTCGACGGAATTGTTCGTCTCTGGGACCTCGGGTTTGAAGCGCGGTGGTAGTTTACGGCATTCAAACGGCTGTAGGCAAGGGCGACCGGTCGCCAATCTGCACCCAGCCCACACCGTCCGCGTCAACGCGTTGCGTTTCGAGCCCAAGTCCCAGCGTCTCTTCTCGGGGGACGCTGCGGGCATCATTTGTGTGTGGCAACCCAAGTCCGTTTTGGTATTCCATGTTTGTATCGTATCCTCAAGCGAGAGCGTAGAGGCACATCGTTTGAGCTCATCAAGACACTCAAGCACCATGATTTACTTGGCAAATGCATCACGAGCTTTCAGCTGCATCCCAAGCGCAGCCAGCTCCTCGTGCAAGCACAGCCGAATACGCTGCTGCAGTTTGAGTTGCGGTCGTACTTGGTCTTGAACAAAGGGTACAGCGGGTTGACGGTGCGAATATGTCTTCCTTGGCGTTTGCTCAGTGGTTGTAGGTTACATCGGCCATGGTCAAGAGCGCGTTTAGTCCCGACGGCCGCTTTGTCGCGAGCGGCTCGGAAGACGGCGCAGTGTACGACATGAAAAAGCCACTAGTATGTGCAGTCTGAGGCTATGTGCAGGTACCTCTACTCGAGCTTGAACGGACGGCGCATCCCGAGCTCGATGTGGGGTGGCATCTTTTATGGCGACCCTCTCTGCGACGTGACATGGTCGTCCAGCGCCCATATCGCCGCCCTGTGCTCTCTGGGTAATGCGATCGCTTCTTGTATTGACGGACGAAGTAATGATCGTGCTGGCAGGAAGTGGCAACCCCATCATTGTGCTTGGCGCACGCCGGGACGACCTTCCGGCCAAAGGCAGCGCCATGGTACGCACTTATATCTGCCATTGCTTCAGGAGGTCACGGCAAACACTAGGCGGACGAAGAGAAAGACGATATGCAGCACCTCCAGCGGCGCCAGAAACGCCTTGCCGAGCATGTAGAGTCATCACTGGATGGGATGCACTATTATATATGGATGGTGTAGGTGGCGACGCTGCTGGCGCAGGACGGGCGACAGCCAATCGCGCCCGCAAAGGCCTAGCTCACGTTTTACACGCTCGCTCGATATGTTCGTGATTGGATCCAGTGCATAGTGCTTCTGCATTATTTTGGCAGACGAAAGGGTTCCATCCCTAGCCCTTGCATATCAAACCAATTTCCAGCTCCAACAATTTGTAGCATCAAGTACGTGGCAACGATGGGCTACAGGGATGTTCGTGAGGCATTTACCCAATCCAAGATGATGTCACTACTGAACCAACTAAATACGCCGAAATGACCAGTTGAAACTTGGGTGCTCGAGGGGCATGCGCGAGAAATACGCTGCACGGGACATAGCTGCGTTTGGGCATTGAGCTCGTTAGGTTCCTAGGCTCGCCACTACAAGTGCAGGAAAAAATCGTTGGACGCCACGTACATCTGAGAGCACGAGATGCTCTGCCCGTCGCTCGCATCCTGGACTGGCGACGTTGCGATTTAGCAATGTCGGTTCATGTTGCATGAGATGATCGCCGACGCGCACGTCTGGCCCACGCTGCTGTGCAACGACCGCCGCCTACCCGAGGGTCCTCTTGGCCCAACGCATCGTACCGCGGCTTAGCGCGCGTGGTCCTCTTGCAGCGCGACACGCCCGAGCGACGGTCCAGCTCCAACAGCCATCGTACACAATCGCCCGGTGGTGCGTATCGACGGCACAAGAGAGCCGCATGCGGCGTGCAAGCTGCGATATACGCCGCCGTTGACGTCGTGTACCGTGTGCGGTGCTTCTCTGCTGCACGGCGACCGGGTGTCGGGTGCCGGGCTGGGACGAGGCGGAATGAAGAATGAGGCAAGAGGTCTCGTTTTGGAGCCTGTCTGGAAAACGCAGCGACCTGGCAGCTCGCGGGTGGGACCAGACCCTCGAAAATGTTCTCGTGGTCTTACTACGCGATGACGACCTTCCACAAGAGAGTGTTTTAGCTCCCATTCGAGCCCAGAGGTTGTCGCTAATCGCATCGAGACGATCTTCGAATCATCGGCCTCGCGTTACCTTCGAAAGTTGGTGTTTGTCTCGCGTAGTGCCCTGGTAGCAAATATCCCATCTAGCTCGCGGCAATGTAGGGTTTTGTCCAGGGCTAGGGGATACGAAATGCGCCAATCCGTGCTCGTACTAAAAAAAAGCCAATAAGCTCTCGTTGCGGCCTCGACACGCTCTTTGATTGGTCACTTAAGGCTTCGAACTTCGAGATGGAAGCCACAGCAGGATGAAATATGATGCACGGTTCGCGGAACCCCATACTAGACTGGAATGACAGCGTCGCAATTCTTTGATGTCGAAGTTCGAAGTCGACAACCACAGCTTCGCTCTTCCCTCACAGCTATCCGCAACCATATATCCGCAACACAACAGCTCCTCGCAGCATGCTTCCCTGGGAAATGCCACGACATCACGAATAAGGTCACGAAGATGACCCTAGCTCCGCTGCAACCTACTATTACGCGTCGCTGGCTCGACCTTCATGTCCTTATCAGTCGTGTTTTACTTGGACTGGGGAAGCAGAGCCGTTGCGGTATCAACGTCAAGTTGTCGCTTTGCACGCCATCAAACGTTTGTTAGCCCTAAGATTTACTTACTGTGATCAACCTTTACATATGATCAAGAAACAACGCATAGAAGGCAGTGTCGACGGGCAGCCACAACAAGTTTGTGCTGTAGTCTCCCAACAACGAGCAATGACTCAAGAGTACTGTACACGTAGTTCTTAGATAGTGCTGGTAGTAATAGCACTGTTGGTAGTTATAATCAAATCCTGACTTGGTTCCTATTCTATGACAAGTAGAGCACTCGCCCGTCGCGCGACAGTCGACGGCCGCCGTCACTCGTCGTTGTGTCAAATGCATCGTCGTCCAACGGGCCCGGCGAGAGCAAATGAACGGGCGTCGGGGGTTGCATCTCGTCGACGCCGGCGGCTTCGTCCGGCTTTGGGTACGCAGCTTTGAACCAGTCGAGCGCGAGGAGCGCGCCGAGACCGCACGGGAGGAGAAAGTTGATGAGGTGAAAAATGTAGCGCCAATGGCCCGACTTGGCCCTGGACCCACCCGGTGACCGCGTACGGTTGCGCTTCAAGTTGTTGGTCGCTTGCCGGAACGTCCAGTCGAGACGCTTGGTGAGGAACGGGACGCAAAAGAAAACAAAGAGCACAATCAGAAGCAGAATGAACCACTGCACGCGGCGCATGGCTCGCTGCCGGGCCAGCGGCCACCGGTTGATGGAGCGGCGGAGGAAGACATAGACGCAGATGAGCGAACCGCCGGCGAGGATGGCGGCGAGCGCATCGAAGACCACGGTCGCACTCACGATCCAGCAAAAGACGCTGTGGGTCGCGGTGGGCGAGAGGCTCGTAAAGAAAACCACAAAGACGTAGACCGCCGTGAGGCCGTACACGAGCTTGGAGTAGCCGACGACGATCCTGCGCATGTGGTGAAGCGATTGGCGCGCCAAGAGGTGGTGGTACGCAATGCTCGTGTAGAGCTCGAACGACGCGACGAGAACCCAGAGCTCGAGCGAGAGGAGGAACGTATCGGCGAGCACTTGGAGCGGAATGTTCTTGGTGTGCTGGCAGCTCCGGCGGTAGCGTCGCACGGTGCCGTTGGGAGAAGCATTGGAAGCAGCGTCGTTGTCGAACGACTTTTCTTCAAAGTACATGAAGACGATGCTGAAGAAGCTCCAGAGCATGAGCGAGAGAAACATGGAGGCGGTCACATAGATCGGTGGCGCCGAGAGCACGCCGCGGCGGTGCTTGAATCCGAGCGCGAGCAGCACGAGGAACGCGAGCCCGAGGAGGCTTCCGGATGCGACGTAATCGACCGTGTCGAAGAGGTCCATGTCCATTACTGGTCGAGCCCACGACCGTGTACTCGGACAAATGGGTGTCGTGGAGTCTTCCAGCGTGGTGGCGCCACCATGGGATTTACACCAAAGGTGGCTGTTTTTCCCATCTCATTTGTGATTTTGCTTTGTATTCTATAGAAACACACCTCTTATAAAAAAGAAAATCGCGATACAACGGGCGAAACCGGCGCCACTTGCCCGCAAGGGAGGGGGAAAGGACGTTTAACCCAGGTGGGACAAACAAGACTGCACATATGCGAGTAATACTAGACAGGACGCGGCGCGTTTGATACAAAACACAAGATAAAGCTGATGGCTCGAGGAGCCGGTCAGCACATCCTTGTGCCAAGTTGCGAGCGTTTTCCACGGGGCAATCCATCGAGCGAGCGCCTTGCTGTCGAGTGTTTGACGGTATTACTTGCAGGCTACACAGCAAGTACTATGGCCAGCGAAGCAGCCTAAAGAAATGGCTCCGAGCGGATTGCTAGCTGCCAAATCAGACCGACGCGCTGGCAACCGTTCTGGAGGTGCACGTTTCTTACCACGATCACAGCTCACGATCACCGAGTCACTGGATATACGTGTCCTTGACGGTCGGTAGCAGCCTCCGAAAGCGCCTAGCGTGCCCATTATTGACGCTTTCTGGCGCCAACCATGGCGGCGCCACCTTCACGGCCATCGTGCAATACTATTACATCGTACGTCAGCTAGCTGGTCAGCTAGCTGTAGCTGTTCCGAAGCGTTGTACTATTTTACTCTTCTTTCTGGCAGCGTTGTTGCGAACAAGAGAGAACGAGAGAACGTAGTCTTGACTCTCGAGTGTACTACGCACGCAGGACGTTGTTAGCGGACGAGGTGTGGCGCCAGCGCTGTCATGCCTGTCGCCAGCGACTATAATCACACTACTTACAACCCGCTCTCGTTCCGAAATACACTCTATTTCACGAAGTAACACTATTAACTTTATATGCGTATCCGGTCGTGGATCCAAAATCCGGATAGATGGAAGAAGCAGCGCGCATGGGCGGAGCCGACGAGGAAGAAGTCGCGGTCTTCACCTTTGGCCAGGTACGATGCATGCGTTGCCAGGCGCTAAGCCGAGGCCGCGCAGAACTCGTACGGCGAGCTCGGCCATGGCGACACGACGACGCGCTTTGTGCCCACGAAGCTCGAGTTTGCCGTCGGCAAGAACATTGTCGACGTCGCCTGCGGCAACGAGAACACCGTGCTACTCTGCAGTACGTTTCGCCGCTGTATATCTGCAGCTCTCATGCTGGTTAGGCAACGGCGACGTCTACGCCTGCGGCTACAACGACAGGTGCGCCGTTCGGATTCGCACCAATACCTTGCGTAGCATATTTCTACATGCCATAGCGGCCAGTGCGGCGTTGGCACTGCCCAGCGCATCACATCCTTCAAGGCGCTCATGGCACTGTGCGAAAAGCAAGTCGTCAAGCTTAGCGCTGGCAATGGCTGCGAACACGTCGTTGCCGTCACAGGTACAGACTTCCTTGTCCCATCGCAGTGCGTGCAGAGCGGTTAGAGTCCGGCGACGTCTATACGTTTGGCTACAATGCACGGGGCCAGCTCGGTCACGGCAACACGCAGCCCGTTGCTGTGCCGACGCTCGTCGATGGTCTCGTCGGCAAGAGCGTGCTTAAAGTGTCTTGCAGCTACTTTCACACGATCGCAGTGACCGACGACAACGGCATGTACGCGTTCGGCCGCAACGATTTCGGGCAGCTGGGCATTCCGGACGCGCTCGACAAGCAAGTACCGACGCCAATTCCGTTTTTTAGCCGCCAAAAAGTCCTCTCGGTCGCCTGCGGGCAGTACCACAGCGTCGTTGCGCTCGGTGCCTCCACCCCGTTCTCTCGTCACGTCTCTGATATCTTGATATCTCCACTAGCGGGTGGCGGTGTCTATGCTTTTGGCAAGAACGATTTCGGGCAGCTCGGGATCGAGGCGCCCGGTGTGAAAGCGTCGCCTGTCCGCATCAGTGCGCCCTTGGACACGGACGTTGTCGTGCACGTCGCGTGCGGCTACTACCACACGATGGCACTCACCCAAGCCGGCAAGCTTTACGCGTTCGGCCGCAACGACTTTGGCCAGCTCGGTCTCGGGCACAAGCAAAACATGTACCGTCCCACGGTACTCGTCCTTTAGTTTTCGCCGTTTTCTGGTGCCATGACGATATGGTATTAGCTTGTCGCGACGCTGAGCGAGTTTACAATCATCGACGTTGCGTGCGGCTGCTACCACACGCTGGCGCTGCGCGACAACGGCGTCGTGTACCCGTTCGGCCGCAACAACCACGGACAGCTCGGCACCGACAACAACGTGGATACGGCGCTTCCGACGTACATTGAAGCGCTTCGAGACGTCCGTGTCCGCAAGGTACCCTCCTCTTTTTAACGCGTCGACTTGGGTGCTACGAGCAAAATAGATTGCAGCCGGGTTTTACCACACGGTCTGTGTCACCGGTCCAATCCAGCGGGCTCTCGCGCCGGTAGTGCGCAACTCGCTCGGGCGGAACCTCCACGCGCTTTTGAACAATCCGAGTCGGAGTGACGTGACGTTTCTCGTGGACGACCTCCCGGCGTACGCGCACCGGTGCATTCTCATGGTGCGCTGCGAGCCACTGGATGCGATGCTCAATGGCAGCATGCGCGAGAGCACGGCGACCGAGATTGTGATTCCCCACACCCGCGTACGTCCACAAATGGTATGTTTTTCGATGGACAATATTGTCCATGGCTAGCATCCGGTGTTTGTCGCGATGCTCGAGTACATTTACACGGACACGGTCGTCGCGCTCGAGTACCCCGCGGCACTCGACATTGGTTGAGACGTCGATGTATCGGTGCCCTTGATAGATTGATACTGTGCGTAGAGTTTGTGCTGGAGCTCATGGCGCTCGCCGACCAATTCCTTCTCGACAACCTCAAGCTGTAGGGACGCGTACAGAGTCGTAGTTTGTATCTCAGTCTATGCGATAGCAAGTGCGAGTGGGCGATTCAAAAGAGCATCGACCCAAGCAACATTACCAAACTGCTCGAGGTATAGACGATCGCTTCGATTTCCATGTTACAAGGCGTGTGCTAGACGGCGTACTTTCAACAAGCGCAGTACCTCAAGAAATGCTGCATCGACTTTGTCTTGGCCAATTTTGGCCTCGTCATTGCCGACCCGGTAGACCCGTGCAGTCTGCCTTGTCAATCACTCCTCGTCTGCATAGCGCTTTGTCGAGCTGCCACCGGACGTCATGCAGGAGATCCTTATCGCTGCCTCCCGCCGCGGCGTCATCATCAAGCCCATGTGACCGAGTACGGAACCACGTGCATCATTTTTCGTCTACAATTATACCACTTGTCTTTTTCTCTACTTGAGCTCCGTGAGCATCGCAATCGGGTTCTCCAAGTACGCCTTCCACTTGGTCGAGAAGCGCGCCATGGTCGCGCCGTCAATGACGCGGTGGTCGCCCGACCACGAGACGTTCATGACCTTGGTCGGCACGACGCTGCCGTCGGCCGCGAAGCGCGGCAGCGTCTGGATCTTGCCGAGCGCGCCGATCGCGACCTGAGGCACCATGATGACGGGGCTCATGTACGTGCCGCCGATCGAGCCAATGTTGGAGAGGCTAAACGTGCCGCCCGTGAGGTCCGCGGGCCCGAGCTTGCCGTCGGCGCCGAGCTTCTGGAGGCGCGCGAGGTCTTCGGCAATGTCCAGCACCGACTTGGACTCGACGTTCTTGACGTTCGGGACGAGGAGACCCTTGGGCGTGTCCATCGCGACCGAAATGTTGTGCTGCGCGTGCATCGTGATGCTCGACTCGTCCTCCGAGACGGACGCGTTCAGCACCGGGTAGTACTTGAGTGCGAGCGACGCCGCCTTGATCATGAGCGGGAGGTACGTGACCTTGACGCCGCGCGCCGCCGCGATCGGCTTGAGCGTCGTGCGGAGTTCGTCGAGCGCATTCATTTCAATCTAATGATCTTGGTAAGCTGTTGGATGGTGAGACCTTGGTACCTCGTCGGCGTAGCCAAAGTGGGGCACCTTCAAGGCCGCGTTCATGGACTTGACCATCATCTTTTGAATGGCTACAGAGGAGGAGAGAGATGAGACTTTGAAGTCGATGGTCAAAGAGATCGTACGCGTCACGGGCACGGTCGTGCTCTCGGTCAAAAACTCAAACGCAGGTGTCGCCGACGCCGACACGGGGGCCGCCGACGAGGCCGACGGAGCCGCGATCGGCGCAGCGGTGGCCTTGTTCTCGGCCAAGTACTTGATGTAGTTGAGGACATCACCCTTCAAGATGCGGTCGCCCTCGGACGGCACGTCTTCCAAGTCGATGTTGTGCTCGCGCGCGAGACGGCGCACGGACGGCGTCGTGAGGAACTTGCCGCCGTTCGACGGGCGCGTGATCGGAATGCGCGCAACGGGCTCGGCAGCGGCCGGCGTCGGCGTCGGGGCCGACACGATTGGCGTCGGTGTCGGCGCAGCCTTCTTGATGGGCTCGACCTTTTTGGCCGGCGCCTTGGACTTGGGCGCGCCGGCAGCGTTCTGGGCCGCCGCGACTTCGTCCGAGACGTCAAGGTCGATGAGCGCGCTCCCGACCTTGGCCATCTGACCAGGCTCGTAGTGGAGCTTGGTGATCGTGCCATCGAAGCGGCTCGTGATCTCGACCGTCGCCTTGTCCGACTGCACTTCGACGAGGTTCTGGAACTGCGCGATCTTGTCGCCGGGCTTGACGAACCACTGGAGGACTTCGACCTCGGCGATACCCTCGCCGATGTCGGAGAGCTTGAACGAGATCTCGGGCAGGGCCGCCGGCCGGGAGCTGTGGAAGCCGGCGCGGGTCGACGCGAGGAGGCTGCGGCGCAAGGTCAACATCATCGGGACGTGGCAAAAGTGGAAATGCCCATAACTTCGGTTGCACTTCGAATCGCCGTGCCGACTTGGGATTTGTATACCGGCCAATCGAAATGTGACAGTAGGCACCTTGGGGTTTGTATACAAGCGAGGGGCTGCCACCTGGCGCCTTGCGCATGTGACAGATGACTCATGACCGCTCCTGCTGCGTCGCCTGGGTGCGGCACGGTACCTCCCAGGTGACGCGACGACCGGCAACTCCGTAGCCGTCCAGTAACCGCTCGGTTTCGTCCTCCTGCTCCCGACGTCATGCGAGGGCGAGGGCCGGGAAGAAGGAACTCGCCCTGGAAGCCGACGGGCTTATGCAGCCGGAGCCGTGCCATGTCACAGCCCTTGAAGTTCAAGGAGGCCTCCCACTGTGGCCGTACGTACGTCCTGGGTACCGACTTGCAGCGGCGGCGCGATCCACTCGTACAATACATTGTACATCGTACATTGTACATTGCATAGAGTGCGCAGTGAAAGCGTACGGGCAGGACGGGACGCGGGGAGGGGGGACACACCCAAACGGCACTTTCGGGCGGATGACATGTCGTACTTCGAAGTACGAACGCTGCAGATTTCACTTTCCATTTCGCCTGTCGTCTGTCGCACTCGACCACACATGCTGCTCTCGTCGCTCCGTAGCAAGCTCGCATCCTCGACGCTCCGCCGCCAGTATGCATCATCGGCGCCGCTCGTCACGGAGCGCATGAACATGTTTACGGCTTTGAACGACGCGATGCGCGTGGCCATGGAGACGGACCCGACTGCCGTCGTCTTTGGCGAAGACGTGGCCTTTGGCGGCGTCTTTCGCTGCACGGTGGACCTCAAGGAGAAGTTTGGCGAGGACCGCGTCTTCAATTCGCCGCTCTGCGAGCAAGGTATCGCGGGCTTTGCCATCGGCTACGCGAGCATTGGTCGCACGGCGATCGCCGAGATCCAATTCGCCGACTACATCTTTCCCGCGTTTGACCAGATTGTGAACGAAGCCGCCAAGTTCCGGTACCGCTCGGGCAACCAGTTTGACTGCGGCAAGCTCACGTTCCGTGCGCCGTACGGGGCTGTCGGCCACGGCGCGCACTACCACTCGCAGTCGCCCGAAGCATACTTTGCCCACACGCCGGGTCTCAAGGTCGTCATTCCGCGCAACCCGACGCAGGCCAAAGGCCTTCTCCTCGCGTCGATCCGCGACCCGAACCCGGTAGTCTCTCATTTCGTATCGGACTTGCAACCTGACGCGGATGGCAGGTTGTCTTCTTCGAGCCCAAGGCGCTCTACCGTGCGTCGGTGAGCGACGTGCCTGTCGGGGACTTTACCGTGCCCCTTGGCCAAGCCGACATCATGCGGTCGGGCACCGACATTACCATTGTCGGTTGGGGCGCGCAGATGCGTGTCCTCGAAGACGTGAGTTGCATCTCTTCATGCCCACGACCTCTCACCACTCGACTAGGCGTGTGACATGGCCGAAGAGGCTGGTGTGAGCTGCGAGCTCATCGATCTGCAGACGATCACGCCGTGGGACGTCGACACGATCGAGCAGTCGGTGCGCAAGACTGGTCGTCTCATCGTGCCCCGGTACATCCTTCTTCTTCCATTGATATATCCTCGGGACTCAACGTCGGTAGAAAACCGGTGGCTTTGCGTCCGAGATTGCGTCGACTATCCAAGAGCGCTGCTTCCTCAACCTGGAGGCGCCGATCCAGCGCGTTTGCGGCTACGACACGCCGTTCCCGCTGGCGTACGAAAAGGTATGTTGCTTTACATGGTGGCCTGTTTTGTGGCTGACGTCGACTGCTAGCTGTACCTGCCGGACGCGCTTAAGAACTTTGAAGCCATCAAGCACGCCGTCAACTACTAGTCCCGTTGTAAATCACACCGTCCCCTGTTTAGAGTCGTATGTCATGATTCGTCGAGCGTTTACTTGGTGGGTGCGTCCACCTCGTCGTGCATCGCGTCTTCGCAGTACTGGCAAAAGAGCTGGGTTTGGGCGAAGTCCGCGTAAAAGTGCCGGTGGTCGCTGGACGACGTGGCTTTTGCAAACTCTTCTTGGAGGACGTCGTACGACGACTTGTCTACGCCACATTATTGTCATCTTCCACGTCCGAGTTGGAGAAACAGGGTCGTGCGTACTGGCGCGGGGCAGGAGTGAAAGGGTACTGATGCTGCTGCACAGCGTCGAGAAGAGACATTCGGTCTTGGACACGACGAGCGAGAGGACGTCGTTTTCAGCGTCTGGATACAACGAGCGTGAGAACACACGCAGATGAATCGAGCCTACCCGAGAGATCGTGCCAGGGATGCGGCGGCCGCGCAGGCAGTGCGCGCATCTTGGCTTGGCAGTCCATAAGCACGGTCTCGAGCTCGCGGCTCGTGGGAAATGGCGTCGGTGCGAACGGGGACGCGACGTCGTCACTCTCGAGGTGCACAAAGCACACGTCGGGCCACTCGTCCCGCGCAAAGACGTTGTGAACACCGACGAGGTACGGCACGGGCGAGTGCAGAAAGTCCAGAAGACTCGACGGGAGCACCGGAATGTACGTCGACTAGACACCACCGAAACGTACGAGCGTGCAAGGGGAGTCGAGCACTACCTGCCACTGGAACGGCCGGAGAAGCACGAGAAAGGCGGCGCTTACGGCGGCGAGCTTGGCTGTCGAGTCACTAACGATCACGACTTGCTTCTCCAAGAGCAAGTGCCCGAGAATGAGCACAATGTTCTTGGCTGAGAGGAGCGTCAGCAGTACGGCAACGGTCCACTCGTCCGTGCGGTCGGTCGGAAACTAGTCGATCAAGTCGGCCTTTCTCATCATCGCACGGTGACAAGAACCTGGTACTTGATGTCGCAATGCCCGAGCCGAACGCTGGTCCAAGACCCGGCCTCGCCAACTTTCATGCTTCGGTACCGTCGCAAGAGCTAGTACACGTCGCATCAACGTCCGCTACAAGACGACTCCGAGCAGCTACTTCCAAGACGGTCGACGACCCGCGACCGCGCTCCAAACGCGCACTTGACGACGCCCGTCGGGGCGCTTTGGTCACGATGCGCTGGAAGCGGAGCTTGAGCGGACGCTTGGCCGCGTCGAGGAGCCGCAACGACTCGGTGAACGCAAGGTCGCCTAGCCACGTCCACTGCAGTCGACAGACAGTCGGCAAGCAATATACCAATGGGAAAGCCGTTGATCGCAACGAGAATGTCGCCGACGCGGACACCCGCTTTGTTCATGGACGCCTCGACCGAGTCGACGACGGCCTGGAGGCGCGGTCTCGCCGCCGCCGTGAGGGGCAAGGCGCGTTTCTTGGCCGACGCCGACCAGCTCCGACTGCGGTACAACACGCGCGGCGCCATGTCCTTTGTCGGTGGCGGCGCCATTGCACGTCGGTCGTCCGAGAGCGTCACGCTGCCATCGGGCGCCTTTGCGGCGGGCGTCGCGATCGCATCCAAGAGACGCACGTCCTTCTCCGAGAGACCTGCGGCCGACGTGCCCAGATCATCTTTGCGCTTGAGCGTAAACCCGAGGAGCGACTGATGCACCGTCACCTACACCACACAATGATGTCGTCTGGTCGTCGCATTGCAATGTACGTCGACAAACGTCGGCCGGTGCAGCGCCGACTGGGCCTCGCGCGCGACTTGCCGGCTGCGCATGTCAGCTTCGATGAGCGTTCGCAGAAACTAGGATAAGAGTGCAGGAGGTTGCAGGAATGGTCGATTATTCTACGTGGTAGTGGAGCTTGTAGAACGGATACTTGCTCGTGACGCAGTAGCTCCGCGGCGTGAGCACGACGGGTGATTCGTCAAAGAACGCGCCGTCCTTGTCCGTGAGCGGCGACGCCAAGATGCCTGCGAGCGAGTGGAACGACGCATCTCGCGGCAGCGACCGTGGTTTGCTCGACCCGACGACGACGTCCGCGTCCGAGTCGGACGCCACCGCGTCCAAGTGTCCACGCTCGAGCAAGAGCGGCGGGTCGTCGGCGTCCATGAGCACGGCGGCGCAGAGCCCGTAGAGCGCCTCGCCTTTCGAGCCCGTGAGCCGGAACGTATACGTTTGAGCATTGAACGGCTACACTCGTGTCCGCATCAAGTCGTCCAATGGCAAGGAAGCAACCTCGAGGAGCTGGCGAAAACAGCTCGCGGCGTCGCTTGTCCACTGCGAAATGAGCGATCCGCGGAGGCTCTCGGCGTCGGCGACCGAACACGAAAAGGCCGGTGCGCCGACGGGGAAGCAAAAGCTGCTGACGGCTTGGTCGTTCATGGGATAGACCGCCTAGTCGACCTACTGTCTTTGCTAAAACGAGAAGAGGATATGGTACCGCAGGCGGGTACTGGAAGAGAATCGCGGGCTTCCAAAAGCCCACGGATGCGTCCTCAAGCACGGGCTCGATGGCCGACGACGAGGCCGGAATTCCCGCGATGAAGAAATGCTCGAAAATCCGGTCGCGCTTGCCGTGGAAACATGTGATCGACTTGGCGAGCGTTTGGAGCCGCTTCGAGCTCGACCGGTACCCTGCATGGAACGTGCGTGCGTAGAGGAGGTTGAGCATCATGGCCTGGCCTTCCTCCTTCGCATCATGCTGAGGCGAGAATGGCGAGAAGGGGGCGTGGCCAATGTCCATCGTGCTGGAGCGCACCGAGCGCGTCGGCACGGTCGCCGGCGGCGCCGGGTGTTGGTCTAGCATCAGGTGCAGCGGTGGCGGCGACACACGCCGGCCTCGGCTCGACGACGCTTGCTCGTCGTCGGTCGAGTCTTCGTCGTCGCCATCCAAGTCAAAGGATGGCAGCGTCGGGCTCAGGATGGCCGACGTCTCGTTCGGGTCGCTGCCGCATCGACACATGAGCACGCCTATTCCGTCTCGTCGAGACTAGTACGAAGCACCTGAGGATGCTGGCGAAGCGTCGCACCAGTGCTTCGTTCTGCGACGACTTGTTCTGCTCCTGCTGCAGCACGACCACCAGCGTCTTGGTCATTTCCCGCCGGCGCTCACGCTCGGCGATGTACTTCTTCTTCCAGGCCGCCGCCTCCCGCAGCGCCTGCGCCTTGGCCCGCTACCCATATGCGCCGATCCATCGCGACCTCATGATCGGTCAGGAAGGGTATACCTCGGCCTCCTCGCACCGTGTCTGCCACATGCGCGCGGTCGCCATGAACCCTAATTTGTCGCCGTCTCCGAGATCCCAACGTGGCTGCGAC
This sequence comes from Saprolegnia parasitica CBS 223.65, assembly GCF_000151545.1. Taxonomy (NCBI): domain Eukaryota; phylum Oomycota; class Saprolegniomycetes; order Saprolegniales; family Saprolegniaceae; genus Saprolegnia; species Saprolegnia parasitica. Next base: position 193,195 of record NW_012156405.1, read on the forward strand.
GACGCTGCGTGGGAAGCGCTCGGTTCCGTTTGAAATAATAAAGAGCGATATCGAATAAAAAGGCTCTGTATTTGGGCAAAGGACGGCATCGTCGAGCCGAAGGTCAGTGGCTCCAAGATACGCCTGTGCAAAAAGCCTTGGATCTTTCCTGTCCGATCGCTGTCTTGTGCAGCCACGCCAGGGGTACCGGTACACTATTATGTACCCCTGAGGCACGCAGCCACGTGGCAACTTGATAACCCAACTGCAAAGTCAACCAGCTGCGTTCGCTACCAAAAACCATGCCTCAATACGGACGGCAGCCCTCACCAGAGCGTCAATCTAGTACGCATCGAATGGACTTGTCTACATCTAATGTTAGTCCTCCACGACGACGGGTCAACTTGCACAGATTTGGTGACTAGAACCAACTGGGACGAGACAGCTCGCTCCACAAAGCTTGCCCGAAAACGCGGGTCGTTTTAAAGGCGTGCGATGGGCCCACCGCCTACACCGCGAGGTCGCCACTGCCTCTATCGACACCTTCTCGAGGTATTCGCGTGGTCGGGACTTGCCTACATCTAGTTTAAATTCGCCACGACGACGGGTCGACTTGCATAGATTTGACGACTACCGGTCGAACCAACTGGGACGAGACAGTTGGCTCCACAAAGCTTGCCCGGAAACGCGGGTCGTTTTAAAGGCGTGCGATGGGCCCACCGCCTACACCGCGAGGTCGCCACTGCCTCTATCGACACCTTCTCGGGGTATTAGCATGGTCGCGTGCGCGTGCGGGGCAGTGCACGCGGTGGCATCGCGACTGCACCACCGCTCTCGGTAGCCAATCAGCTGTCGCCACCCGCTTGGCCGTTCTTTAAAATGGTGGTCGTTTGACTTGCGGTTTGTATGCCAACGGCGGTCTTCAGTAGACTTGCGGTTAGTATGGCCGATCGCGGCGAAAAAGAACTTGGGGTTTGTATCGGGCCAAAAATCGTCGGCTCCACCGCCATAAACCCACGACCGCACCGGACGTCGGTTGCCGCTCGTCCACCGTGCGAATCCGCGTGCGATGCCCGTCATGAACTTTGGCGCCCAAGACATTGAGAACCACATGAGCGGCCTCGGCCGCCTGGCCGCGCTCTGCGAGATGGGGTACCGACGTCGTCGTCCAGGATGCGAGGCCGCTCACGCCGCAGCTGCCTAGGTCCGACTCGAGCGGCGACGAGAGCGAAGGCGTGCGCCGGCCGCCGACAGCCGACCGCACGCAAGAGCTCACCGACTACGTGCTCACGACGATGCGCCAGCTCGCGCGCATTAGCGCCGGCCTCTCGGCGCTCGTGCCGGGCTCCCAGCAGCAGACCGCGGCCGCCGGTCTCATGCACAGCGCGTCGCCCGCCCGAGTCGACCGGTCGGCTCTGGAACACGCTGCATAAATTAAACGCGACGGCCGACACGATCGTCGACGCGGTCCAAGCCGGCGACATTACGCTGCAGGCGCTCGACCTGACGCTGCTACCGCCGGACCCGTCCATGGCGCTCGAGACGATCAACGTCAAGCTCCTCTCGGCGCAGAAAAAAATCTACCAGCGCACGGCGAGCGACCACCTGTTGCGAACCACGCACAGCGTCCTGGACGACGCGTGGCAGAAGGGCGAAGAGGTCGCGCTCGAGTCGGCGCGCCGGTCGCTCAGCGCGTGGCGCACGTCAGCCGCCGACCTCAAAACCAAAGTCGCCGCGGCGCTCGCCAGCCCCGAGACCAGTCCCGCCGAGGTCCTCCAGAATGTCCAGGACTTTCTCAGCTCGCTTACCGTGTGCAAGATCGCCTCGGACGCGCCAACCGAGGCCGACGTTCAATTCAAGGCGACGACGCTCGAAGAGCACGTGGGCCGACTGCAGGCCAGCATCGTCGCGTCCATGTCATCGTCGACTGCTGGTATCCACTTGCTTGTCTGGACTGCGCGATTTTACGAAGCTGCCTTGCCGTAGGGCCGCGCGCCAAGCACAACGAGGGCCGGAAGCGCCCGCTGTCCAAGCATATGGTCGAGCCCATCGCCGTCGAGAAGCGGCGGCGCCCGTCGACGTCGCCCTATGCGCTGCCCAACCGCAAGCCGTCCGCCGAGACGCCGTCGCATCTCCAGGGTGTACGCACGTACGTGCCCTCGAAACCGTAGTCGACTTGATGCCACCGTGTATTGTCCTCTTATGCTGGTGTCATTAGAACCGAGGGCGACGCAGACGTCGAGCGCATCAAGGAGCCCAACGAAGAGGCCAGCGGCGTGGATGCAGCGCCAGTTGCGACGCCGATCGGATGCGAGATTTGCCACGAAAACAACGCCCACGAGCAAATGCTCTTGTGCGACAACAACTGCGGCCACGGTACCTACCTTGTCTTCCCCTGGACCCTCTCAAGCAGACGCGACTTAGAGTACCATCTCTTTTGCCTCAACCCGCCGCTCGACGACATTCCCGAGGGCGACTGGTTCTGCCCCAGCTGCGAGCAAAACTTGTGCTTGGCCCAGAAATGCAAGCGCGTCTGCGTGCTCTCGCGCAAGTACTGCAGCCGCCACCTCTGCAAGGACGGCTCGTGCGGCTTCCGCGCCAAGAAGGCGGGCTATTGCGGCAAGCACGCCAAGCTGCTCCTGCGCTACGAGTCGGACGACGACCTCGACTCGGACATGGGCCGATAGATACTCTGTGTGTGTATATATACTGCTATGAAGGAGCAGTTGAGGCAACGACGTGGCTGATGATGGTGTTGAGGATCCCGTGTTGCAATCGAATAAAATAGGGTGCCATCAAAGTCACTTGGTGGCCGCGAGCGCCATGGTGCGCTTCTGGGACGTGTCGTGGCGACGACAGTACCCGCGACCCCGGAGGCGAAAGTCGCACCCGTGGAAGCGACAGCTGTGAACGATGCAGTACCGGCGCGAACTCTTGCGCTTGCAGTGGAGTGCGGCGCAGACCTCGATCGTGGGCGACCCCGAGCACGACGGGCACGGCCATGGCTTCTTGGGCGACTGCTCGAGACCGACGCAGAAGCGGTGGACCACTGAATGAACGATGCGTGATGGTTCGGAAGCCGAATGGGTCAGATCAAGTAATACCTTTGCCACAGTGGGCATTGCAACACGAGAGGAGCGGCGCGTCGTGCTGCTCGAGACCGCACAGATAGCAGCGCGACGGGTCGAACGGGTCGCTGAACTCGTCGTCGGCATCCTCATTCTTGACGTCGTCGTCGCTAGGCTCATCCTCGGGCTCGATCTTGCGCTTTTTCGATAATGTGGCCAACGTCACAGGCCGCACAACCTTGGCCGGGGTGCGCTTAAGGGGACTCGCAATCTGCGCCGACGCGAGGCGCAATGTCGTAAAGTGGTCGGGTTGCTGCGCGACAGTGTTGTGGCGCAGTGATCGCGATGCCCCCTCATCCTGCGGCGGTGTTACCGGCGGGAAGCTACAGATCTGGATGGACGCCGCAAAGTCGAGGCAGCGCTGCAGAATGCAATCGTCGGTGAAGATGAATCCATTCGTCTCGACGAGCTCCTCGAGCTTGTCCTTGAGCTCGCCAGCCACGACCTTCCAATGACGCACACGGTTTGCCAGCGCCTCCTGTGCCAAAGCTGGGGCCGCGTTTTGGGCATGCTCGACATTGCGACCGTCGCCAGCGCGGGTCGCCGGCGTCGCAGGTCGCTCGTCATCTGTGCTCGGGCTAGCCTCGAGGCGTCGCCCGGCGCGGCGCAGGCCCTTCTTCCCCAAGCTGCGCGCCTTGAGCGGCCGCGCGCCGAGTCGTACTCGACGTCGACGACCGCGTCCGGGCTGCTCGTGTAGCTTTCGTCGTAGGCGCGGCCGATGGCCATGATGCTCTCGAGGACGTCGTACTCGGCGCCCGGCGACCCGACGTGGCGCAGCCGCTTCGTCAGCGGGGCTTCCTGGCTCGAGACCTCTGCGAGCTGCTCCAGCGCCGACGTCGTTGTCATCGGTCGGTCGCAAATTCCACACTGAAGATCGCGCGGTGAAATTAAACTTGTGTTCAGTATACTTCCTGTATCCGGACGCGGGCGACGGATACCGCGAAAACGGTTTCGCCCTTTCGTACACTATTTTATGGTGCCAGGCGGCGAACCTTGGGAGTCGCGTTGCGAGCGTCGCTTTTCGGATGTGCGACAAGGTGATACCGTCGAGAGCCCCTAGCGTCGGTCTATTGTCTTTCTGGTGTCCTTTTCTGACTCGACTAGTCGAGAAGCTCCGCAAAGTTGTGTGGCACCTGCGACCGAAATGTTGGCTTTTGAGTTTCACACTATTTCATGATGGCGAATTTCCAGGCGCCGGATTCTGCGAAACGTCCCTGCCAGCATGAAGCAGCAAGGGCAGCGAGGTGATGACAACCAAGTCGACGAGATGGTCGAGGCCAGCAGTCGAAGCCGGGTTGAGGCCAGCGACCACCTGGAGGCCAGCGCACATGGCCGCCACGAGGTCGAGATCGAGCTCGCGGCCATGTCTTCGACGTTCGGCCCAGCGTACACCCAGCTCCGAACGCCCCGTACAAGCACGGACGCGTCGCTGCTTCCCGAAGACGACGAAGCGTCGCGATCGACTAGCAGCAAGGTATGCAATGGACCTCGAGCTTCCTAATGCTCATGTGGACTCTGTAGATGGGCGCGACGCGGCCTCGTACGCACCTCCTGCTTAATTGGATTCGTCATGCTGGCATGCATAGAAGCTATACATCAGCTGCGCATCGACTGCTCTACGATGCAGCACGATGCCACTCCGGCGCCCGATGCTGTCGTGGCCACGGACCGCGTGTACCGCGAGCGCTCACAGCGGGGCATGACGCTTGTGTACGCGCCGACGATCCGCGAGCAGCTGCAAGCGCACATGACGAGGTAGCGGCACTTCTTCCTCTAGCATTTTACGATGAATGTTGCGCGTAGCCGTGTCGGTGTCTACCTCGAGCTCATCAACACGTCGTTCAGCGTCCTCTGCTGCCTCTTCTACCTCTTCCAGGTAAGAAATGATCTCGAGAATCATCGTCAACTCACATGCTCCAAGCTCTACGCGCCGACAATGTACGATGCTCTGCAGATCCAAGTCGTCGAAATCACGCTCACGTGCTACTTTGCGCTGCATTACGTACCTCTTCTTCTGCCAGAGCGATGGGACTCAAGATTGGCGTAGCTCTTGCATCTGTACACGACCGAGGACGTGTGGCAATTCGTTTTGTCGATGAATGGTGTCATCGACGTTATTACAATCGTACCGGCCTTTATCATGGTACGACGCTACTCTGTCCGACTCGAAATTGATACATTTTTCAGTTTTTGAGCACGACCCACAACTCGAAAGCGCTCACAATCTTCCGCGTCTTTCGCGTCTTTCGCGCGCTGCGCGTGCTTCGGCTCTACCGTCTCATTCGCAGCCGCAAGCACGGCTACAACTACGAGGTCGATTCGTCGATATGTCTTCGCTCGCATCTCATTGGGCATGTAGTGGGGCGTCTTTACGTTCTCGATCTGCGCCATCATCTTTGTCGCCGCGGGCATTTTCCAGGCGCTTGAAGACTACCCGGAGCGCAGCCGCAGCATCCAATTCCACGACGCCCTCTACTTTATTCTCGTGACCTTGGCCACGATCGGTGCGTACACCGGTGTACAACCCATCGCCAAGAAAAGCGTAGGGTACGGCGACATTGTCGCGACCACCACCTTGAGCGAGATCTTCGTGATGGTACTCATCGTGGCGGTCGTGACCGTGGTCCCGAGCCAGCTCACGCGCCTGAATGCGCTTCATAAGCCGCGCTACGCCCACGACGACGCGTACCGAGGCCGTCCGAAGAAAAGCCACGTGGTTGTCGCGGGGCACATTGCCCACGAAGCCTTTGCGGACTTTCTCACCGAGTTTTACCACCCGAGTCGCGGCATTGTGGACTTTGAGGTCGTCGTGCTCGGTCGGGACGCACCCTCGGACGTCATGACGCGCCTCCTTGGCAACGTCGCGTACGCAGCCAAAACGACGTACCTCAAAGGCTCGTTGATGCTCGAGAAGGACCGGTCTCGTGTCCGCCTCGATCACGCCGAGGCAGTGTTCGTGCTCGCAAATCGGCAGTCGGCTGATCACGCCGCCGAAGACGCCTCGACGCTGCTGCAGGCGCTTAGCGTGCGGAATTACGCCGATAGCACGGGCCGGCGCGTGCGCACGTACCTGCAAATGATTGCCGACGCGCACCACGACCTCTCGCACATCATTGGTGCGACGCAGACGCTGCATACGAACCGCATGAAGGACGACATTGTGGCACGTGGCACCGTGTGCCCCGGGGCCTGCGCGCTCATTCTCAACCTCATCCAGTCGATCGACCAGAAAAAGTCCAAAAACATGTTCTCGGGCCCGCGCCGTGGATCCAAGAGGTACAACATGATTGATAGATTGATACAATACGATTGCATGGCTAGTACATTGGCGGCATGAGCCGGCAAATCTACGCGATCGTCTTTTCGGAAGCGTTTGACGGGCACCTCTTTCAAGACGTAGCGCGGCGCATCTACGACGGGTACGAAGCTCGCAAACTTGATGCCACAAAACACATATCGATCATGTAGTTTTGAGAGCATCTTGCTGGCCGTCTACCGCCGCGATAAGGACGAAGGCCACCCCCGCGTGTGCCTTGGTCCGTTCCACAAGCCGATCCGTGAAGGGTACGTTCGTGTCGTCGAGTGGGTTCGTCATCATGTACGACTGTGATGTACATTAGGGACATTGGCTTTATCGTCGCGTCCTCCTCTTATGTCGTGCACCAAATCCTCACCGACTACAGCATGCTGGTGGACAATGAAGCCGACGACGCCACGTCCCGATCGCGCTCGACGTCGTTCCGGCACCACCCGCTCATTTCAACTAGCAACCTACTCCACCGGCAGTCGCCGCTGCACCAGCGCCTTAGCCAGTCGATTCGGTCGCCGACCGAGCATGGGCGCTTTGGCTTCGATTCGGTCATGTCACTGGACGAAGCCATTCACCACGCGACGAGGAAGTCGACCAAGTCGCTCTCGGAGCATATTGTGCTCTGCGGGTCCCTTCGCCATATCGTGCCCGTCATCCACCGTCTTCGGCGCATGTACTACCAGCTTGACGGTCAGTACCCGTCGCTCGTGTTGCTTTGCGACACGGCGCCGACACCCAATGACTTTCCAGCCGACTATGTGCTGCCAAGCCACGTGCATTTTGTCATGGGGAGTTCGCTGCGGTGCGCCGACCTCGTTCGCGTCGGCGCGCCCAAGGCCAAAGCCGTCCTTCTCTACCCGTACGACTCGCAGCAGCATTTTCGAAACGAGAGCAATGCAGATGAGAGCAGCGACACTACCCTCCTCGACTATGGCGTCGTGACGTCGCTGCTGTGCTTGGAAACGGCAAGCGACCTCGCCCACGTCGCGCTCAACGCCGAGTCGGCGGCGGCCCAAGACGACTTGGTGTTTTACGCCTCGAATCGCGTGCCGCTCTCGGCGGTGCAGGACCACTTGGTTGGTCACTACCCGAATTTGAACCCGGCGCTCTTCCGTGGCACGTCGTCAATTCAAAGCATGAGCGCGCGCTTGCGGCAACACTCGGCGGCCGAGACGCCCGAGTCCCACGAAGTACCTTGCGTCGCCGTCCTCACGCGGGGCAGCAACATCAAGTTTTGCCGCCCACGAGACATCCACGTGTGCGCGGACGACCTCCCGTACCTGGCGCCGGCCTACGCTGCAGGGCGCGTCTTTGTCGATAGCCGCCTCGACTTGCTCTTGTGCCAAGCGTTCTACAACCCGTACATCACCGAGGTCATCCACGCGCTCGCAGGCTCCGAGACGGACGCGCCGATTTTGCGCTTGCTCGAGCTGCCGCCGGCGCTTGTCGGCCTCACCTTTGGCGACTTGGTGCTGCGCATGCTCTCCAGCGACGCGATCGTGCTCGGGCTCTATCGGTGTCCACACAAGCGCCTTGGCAACTTGCTGCCGTACGTGTACACGTCGCCGCCCCACGAGACCCGCCTCCACTCGAAAGACAAGATGTTCATTTTGGCGCGCGAGGCCATCTAACCCTCTTTCATTTTCAAAGATATTGGCTATTTTCACTGGATTTGAAAGGATCTCTTGGTTATAGACAACTACTTCTTCTTGGTCTTGGAGGGCGCGGCGGCCTTGGGCGGCGGCGCGGCCTTGGCGGCAGGTTTTGCGGCCGGCTTCTTGGCCCGCCCCCGAGCGCTACGCACACGGTCATTCATTGGTCTTTATCGTG
>NW_012156405.1:201541-222746 GCF_000151545.1 Saprolegnia parasitica CBS 223.65
AAATTGTTTAATCTCCATTTCTCCATGAAATGCTTGACTACCGCCATGTTGAAGACTTTTTTTTGGCCCCCGAAAAACACTTTTTTTGCAGATTTTCTACCATTTTCGATCCGAATCCCTCGAAACATGATCGATTTTCGGTACCTGGTGCTTGGCAAACGCGGTCGCGTTAAAGCGACGCTGGCAGTCGGGGCACGTGTGGTTGGCGCCATCGTCTTGCACTTCGCTCTCCTAAACAAAGTGTCGTTTAGCGCCGTGCTCCAACGACAAGAAGAACTCTTACGCCGTCCGGAACGCCGGAAAAGACGTTGGAGGATGCTGCCATGGGTGGGTCTTCCTGCACGACGCGGGCTGGCGGCGCTCGCACGGGCAGCGGCTTCGTCGGTGGGTCCCGGGCCGAGTGCATGGTCTGACGAGGCTTGTCTTCCTCGACAAACATCGACGCTGCGTTCGTCGGCGCACTGCGGCTCTTTCGGCGCGACATTTTGGACTCGATAAATCTTAGTGCCCACCCACTAAGATACAGCGTACTACCTTGAGTAAGATGAGCGAGCTCTGGTCCACAGTCTATTCATGGGGGCGCGTGATGTTACGAGGCTGGCAGCGACGATGGTAGGTACGGTGTCGGCGGCGGGCGCCGGCTTCATTTGCCGCTGGCGCGCCAATGGCGCCGGCGTCGCACTTGGGTCGCACTGACGGCACGTGCACGACGAGTTGCGAAGACACTCGGCGGGTGGCGCTGCTGCCGCCGCCGCCTTGGGCTTGGACTCGCGCGGTATCGCTTTGCCCGTGCGAGATTTGAGCTCATACGAGAGCGCGTCGTGCTCTACACCATAGCATTAGTAGAAGCAGCACGGTGGCATAACGTACGAGGTTCTTCGGGCTCGGGCAGCGGCGCGGCCTTGGATTTCGACGTGGGCCGAGAGTAGTTTCCAGCTAGAGAGTCGAGCGAGTCGGACGAGTCGTTGGCGTGAACGCGCTGATTGTTTGGCTTGCGTAGCGTGCTGGCTTGGCGCTTGGGCGGCGAAGGCGGTGGACTCGCATCACGCTGCGCAGTGGCCTGAAACTTGGACTTGATCGGCGGTGATGGCGGCGGCTGCGTCGCATTGAACTTGGATCGAATCGGTGGTGACCCCGGCGGCGCCGACGTCGACGGCTCTTCGTGGTTGTTGTCGGCTTCGCGGCGCGGATTGACCCTACGCGAGTGCTCAGCCATGGCACAAGATGCGGCGTATAGTACTTGGGCGCAAAGGTGCAGGCCTCGTTGACGACGCCACGCTGGCGCGCATCGCGGAGCTCCTTGGCGCGCTCCTTGGCTGCGAGCTGCTTCTTGGCGTGGTCCGTCGGGTCGTACCGGATCTTGGACTCACCGCGCTGCATGTTCTGCCCGTCCGCCGAACAACTAGTGTCGTTTCGAGGATATAAAAAACCCAGTCGATCCAACCGACCACAACCGGCCTTTCTAGCTGTCTGGCCAGCCGGTTATTGCGTCGGTTATTGCACGCGAGCGTGCCACGTCAGCGCACCATGCCAAGGCCACACGTGACCACTCCAAGCCAGAAGTTGTCTGCTGCGTACGAGAGCATGTCATGTAGAGAAAAACGAGCATGTCCACCGATGCTCTTCTGGCAGTATCCGTGTTTGGTGGTAGCCACGACAACGGCGCTGCAGAAAATCATGGCAGCAAATCCACACAAGAATGCACCGCCATCAAGCTCTTCAAGAATCCATCCACCCGACGCCGACGGTCCTTGCACGCACTCGATACGTTGCTACTCGTTGACTCGCATCTTTAAATCGTAACGTAGGAGCCAGTCGCTGGACATGCAGGAACTGTTGCAAGTCCTCTTCCCGAGTGCCTATGCGCGCCTTGTGGCCGCGTTGCTGACTCGGCCACGCCTTCTTGCGGCCATTGCAAGAGACCCAACGCGATGCAACACGATCCAAGCCTGCGATCGATCACAGCTCTTGATTGATTGCGGGACTGAAACAACTTGCTGGCTGTGTGTGCAGATGCACTACACACAAGACGATCGTTGTCCGCACAACACTCGCTGTCAACAACCCTGTGCAAGTCGAGAAAGACGTCGTCTAGCAGTCAAGCTCGTGCGTTAATAGATCGTCCATCGCTCCGTTTTCAATTGGCTTCGTGTCGACCACCGCCACCAAAAGAATGTGCACCGACATCTCCAAGGCCACGCTCATCGTGCTCAACATCGCCTTTGTCGTCGTCGAGCTGGTCGACCATCTACGGCTCAGCGTCCAACGGCGACCTTCAGCCTCCTCTTCGGTGCGCTCATGCTCCTCACCGCGTTCCTGGGGCTTGTCGGCGCCATCAAGCGCCAGAAATGCCTCCTCTACACCTACGCGTTCTTCGTATTTGTCGCGCTAGTGGTCTTCGTCCTCATCATGATCACGGGATTTGCCGGCACGTCGACTGTAAACAAGTGGGACGACGCGACGTTCCCGGCCGACGACGCCGAGACGTCGGTCGCCGAGGCCTTTGATTCGACCTTCTGCCGCGTCATGGTCGACCACTACTGCGCCTCTGGCAGCCTCGGTGATGCCATTGCCTCGACCTTCAACCTCAACGCGAACGACCAGAAAAGCTCCAGAAACCGTTCCAAACGTCCAACAACATTGTTTGAATCAAAGGTTACGCGAGACGATTTACTTGTTGGCCTTCTTCTCGTGGATCCACCGGCGAATCTGGTGCAACTCGAGCTTGCGCGCCTTGACGACCGAGACCGGGTCCAATGGATGACTAAACATGAGGTCGAGGTGGTGCGCGCCGCCGTCAATCTCGACAGCGATGAGCGAGTCGCTCAGCGACGCCAAGACGCCGTAGCCCGACCACGGATCGTAATTGCCGTTCGAAAACACAATGTTGGACGAGTACTTGAGGCCGTCGACGCCGCCAAAAACCGTGTTGGCCCAGCGCGGGCGCAGCTCGACGCCCCAGTTCTCGAGGCACTGCGCCGCGTCCCGCGTCTCGTTGTGGAAGCTCACGGGGAAGAAATCATCGACGCCGTTCTGGTCAAACGGCATGTACATCTCTGAGCACCAGAGGTACGACCAGAAATTCTCGGTCTGGACCGGCGCCGTCGCGTTCCAGTCGTAGCAGCGCAAGGCGCCCGTCGAGTTGAAGAGGACGCCGGCCGCGTCCTTCATCCCCGTAAGGAGACGGCTCGTATCGTTGGCAAAGTCGGGCGCCAAGTGCTCGCACGCCGCACGGTACGGGTACCCCGGCAGGTTCTCGGCAATGTACGACGACGGGTACGGGTAGTTGCCCATCGCGAGGTCGCCAAAGACACCCGTAAACAAGTCGACAAGCGACGTGGCCTCGGCTTCGGTCGTCGGCGCGTAGCAAAGCTGGAGCGCGCTCTTGAGGCTCTGGCGACCCTCGGGCGTCGTGGCGGCAGCCCGCACCGCCGCCGACGCTTCACGGATGTTATGCACGCAGTTGGCCGACGAGCCGGCCGCGGGTGTTGCGCCAAAGGTCACGATGCGGCTGAACGCTTCGTTGTCGATCGGCGGCGACTCGCCTTCAAACGCCAGGAGCGGCGCCGAGGCCGCGATCGCGCCGTCGACGAGGTACGGGTACTTTTGGCGGAACCAGGCCGCGAGCATGCCGCCGTACGAGCCGCCAAACGTGATGAGCGCGCTGTCCCGCGAGACGTTGTACGACTCCTTGATGTGCTCGACAAGCACCGCGTAGTCGCCGAGGGCTTGCTCGACCGAGAGGAAACGCATGTTCTCCTTGGAGAACGTGCCGTTGAACGGGATCGACTGGCCAAAGTACCGGTGCTCGGCAAAGACGAGCATCGCGCCAAAGTCGGCTGCATTCTCCCACATCAAGCCCGTGTGCGTCAAGTACATCTCGACGTCGCCTTCGTTGCCCGTGTAGAAGAAGATGGGACCGCTGCCCGGCGTCCAGTGCTCGGCGCACACAAAGTAGCGCTGCTGGTACGTGCCATGCGACGCCGTAAAATGGTCGAGCGTCTGCTCCAAGAACGAGACGTTGCAGCGGTCCCGGAGGTCGCCCATGAACGACTCGACCTTACTCGACGAGCTCAGCGACAGCGTGGGGATGTTGGCGTTTTGGGGCACCTGCGGCGGCGCCGACGACGCGAGGAGCGCGACCGACACGAGCGAGGCGACAGCGAGGCCAAGCGCCAGCGGCTTGGCGTACGAGGCCGAAGACGGCGAGGACGGCACGTGCAACAGCGGCGCAGACTCCCTCATGCGGCTTGGAAAGGGGATGCGCAAGTGGCTGCCTTCCCGACTGCCGGTCAGATGACCTTTGCGCTGATTGGCTTCCAACAGCCAATCCGAATCAAGTGCAATCTCAAAGCTTGAAGCATCCAGCTGCACTTCGTGCCCTTTCTTGCCCGCACGCCACTGGAGCGTCCGGCACGTCATGCTCGCGCACCTTGTTGTAAGCGCTGGTGCTGCGGCGGTGAGCTGGTCGACCGCATGGGCAAACAGCCCGTCGCGCTGGAATCTCAACCTATCTCGACAGCGATCGCAACCCATTGACCGAGGCAATTAATACGTGGGGTTGCGATGGTGGTTCCGAGGTCGCAAATCAAATGCAACCGTCTGTTCGTCTCTGTGGCGCTCTTATCATGACGCCATTCAGGATCATTAAATGACCACCAAGCCAGCGCCCACCAGAGCTCCGAGCGCCCACCCAGTGAATTCATCTCCATCGCGTTGGGCGGTTCCTTCGAATCCCATATCAAAGCAAAGCATACGAGTACTCTCGTGGCTAATCTGAGCACATAGCTCGCGTTTCGTACTACACAGTTCTGTAGCTCTAGGACGCTGCGGCAGCGATGTTGCCCGTGCACTCTACTTGTGCGCGCACACACAGCACTCTTAGGGTGCGTTCTATCCGTAGACTCGTGTCTTGGCCGGTGGGCTGTCAATGGATCTGTTCCGAAATCAAACTACCGGTAACAAGGAAGACCACGCCCACGACGCTGTCCACACTAGCTGGCTGCATAAACGGACGACGTCGCGTCGCGAGCATCTTCCGTCCGCAGGAGAATGCACGTTTCCAACAACTATTGAACACAAGCTCACGAGCTGGTTAATATCGCGACGCATGATTGGCAGACCTTCTCTTCATCGAGAAACCTCTTCATCGGTGGTGGGTACATGTCCGGATACGACCCAAGATCGTCCGCAAAAAAACAGACCACCAATCACAACCCGCGCAGTTGTGTTCCAAAATTTGCTCGCTCAAATACGGTAGCTGCAGTTTCTCATTTCGCGCCTACCACCGAGCAGCAGCATGTGTACCGACGTCTCCAAGGTCACGCTCATCGTGCTCAACATCGCCTTCATCATCGCCGGCGCGCTGCTCATCTGGGTCGGCGCGTCGACGGACGAGGGCTGGTCGAAAATCTTCGAGGCGGCGTCCAACGGCTCGTCGGCGGCGGCGTTCTACCTCATCCTCGCCTTTGGCGTGCTCGTGCTCCTCATCGCGTTCATGGGCCTCATGGGCGCGCTCAAGCGCCAGAAATGCCTCCTCTACACGTACAACTTTTTCGTTTTCGTCGCGATCGTGGTTTTCATCATCATTATGATCACGGGCTTTGCCGGCGCGTCGACTGCCAGCAAGTGGAGCGACGCCAAGTTCCCGGCCGAGGACGCCGAAGAGTCGGTCGCGAAGGCCTTTGACTTGGCGTACTGCGGCGTCATGCTGGAGCACTACTGCTCGGATGGCAGCCTCGGCGACGCCATTGCCCTCTTCTCGCCGTCGGCGTCATCGTCGCTCACGCCCATCATCAAGGCGCTCAAACTCGACGCAAACGACCAGGTGGGCTTCTCGGGTCTCTGTAAGAACCTCAACTCGACGGCGCCGGGCACACTCGTCGTGCAAAACGTCGAGACGTTCAAGACGATCTGCGAGGAATGCAAGAAAACCGAGGACATTGACTTTAGCGAACTCTACAAATGGGGCCAGGAGAACTGCCCGCTCACGGTGGCGACGGCGTCGTGGTGCGTCAACTATTTAGGATCCAACAAGTACGACAACGCGACCGACATCGTATACCCCGAGTGCCGCCCGGCCGCCCTCAGCCTCTTCAAGTCGTTCGCCACCAAGCTTGCGATCGGTGGGCTCATCTTTGCGGTTGCAGCGCTCGTTGTGTTCATCATGGCCTGCGTCGTCGCGCGCTCGGGCGGCAAGGGCGGCTCCATGGCCTAGGTCAGACTCGGTTCATTCGTCATATTGCATAATATAAAGATAACTCTTCCTTGTATAGTGTTGCATGTCCATCTCCATCGATGCTCCGGTTTCATGGATACACATATGTCATGGGCGTCGCCTTCCACCATCACGCGCCACGGCTTCCATCCTGCTTGGTCCACCACGCCCGCAAAGCCGCCCTTGCGACATGGTCATCATAAAATACTTCGTTTTCATTGGCCAGATGACTTTGAACCAATCAACGCCCTTCCTACACCTGTATAAACGCATACCTGATCTATTCAAAGATAGAGGCATCGAATTTGCAAACAGCATGACCTTGTGGGTAGGCGCGTGGATGCTCTTCCCCATGGACCTAGGCGATGAACTTACGCGTTGGCATGGAGATGCTTCATGTGCTCTGCCTGGCGCTCTTGATGCTTCTGGAAGTCGTCTTGCGCCGCTGCTCGAGGTCGTCGCCATCGACTAGCGACCCGGTCGGCAGCCTCTTCCCGCTCCTGCTACCGAGCCCACGAAATACGCGACCAAGGATGACGCCTATGTTGAGCACGCTGCAGCCGCGTGAGCCGCTGGTGCGAATCGTGCGGCGCGTCTTGTGGCAGACGCTCGAGCGACTGAGCGTGCGGCACGTCGCTGGCATCGACGACGTCCTTCGCGACCTCACGGCTCTGCACTTTCGCCTCGCGGGCGATCCGACGCATCTGGCAGCGTCCTTGCCGACGCTCCGCCATCTCCAAGCCCGTGCTGCATCTGCAATTCTTCTCCAAGAATCCTCCGAGATGACGGCGCTCTGCACGGTACTTGAGGCGCTCGCGGCGCCACCTCTCAGTGGACGATGTCACCTTCAGCGGCGCGCCGTCTCCACCTTCCCGACGGCCGCATGAGGCTCCCGTCGACTGCGACGTCTGAGAAGGACCGGGTTTGATCCCGTGTCATGCACGCTGCGATCTCAAGATCATACGACTCGAACGTGCAAGCAATATATGAGGAATTTAAGGGGCAGCCGAAAGCGTGTTCTCGGCCTCGTCGAGCTCGAGGCACGCGGTCAAGAAGGTCGACGGGCGGCGGTACACGGGCGCGATGAAGACGGGCTTGGCCTGCTTCTTCTGCTTTTCGTGGCGCGCAATCTTGTTGAAGAGTGGGTTTTGCTTGGGGATGGCAATCCGGGGCGCAAACTCGCCCGTGCCCATGGTGTCGTACCGATCCAGAAGCGCCTTGGGGTACTCGTTCGGGAGCGACGGCGCGAGGTCTGCCGTGCCGGCCGAGAAGGACGCGACGACCGGGTGGTAGTGCTGCGCCAGCAGCGTCAACTCCCAGCAAGCGGCCGCAAAGGGGTTGCTAAAGTCCGGGTCGTTGACGTCGGCGCGGTACACACCGGACGCGACGCGGTCCTGATCATTCTCGAGGAGCTGGTGCAGCTTGTTGTAGCGATGGAAGAGGCTGCGAATGAGCGCCGAGACCGCGAGGATCTGGTGCGGCGGGAGGTACGTCGAGACGAGCGCAAGGCGCTTCACAAAAGCCGCGACGCGGTCGACCATGATTTCCTTCCTCCGGACAAAGACGGCCTCGACGCACTGGAGCGCGGTCGGGAACGACGCCACGTTCTCGCCCTCGGCAAAGCGCAGCAGAAGCTTGTAGAGCACGTCGACAAACTCCTTGTCGTCGACCTTGAGCTCCGCGCCGGGGCCCTGGAGCGTCTTGATACCGGTGAGGACGGCGTGGAACGCCGACTGGAGCGGCAAAATGTCTTCGCGCAAAAGCGTCTTGAGCACCTTCATGAGGTCAATCATGATCTCGAGGTTGATTAAGTAGGCGTATTTGGTCAAGCCCTAATTGTGATTCAGTGAAAATGCAGAAAAAGAGAGGATGGATATATGGGTACCTCAAGCACCGCGGGCATGGCCGGCGAGTACGTCGAGTTTTTGAGAATGCGAAAGTAAATCAGCACGAGTTCGTGCAGAATGTCCGCCTAGAAGCATGCGTGGATAAGACATCGAAACTCGCTTACTGGATGCCGCCGTACCTGCGTCTTGTCGCGCTCCGACTTGTCGACGACGGCCTCGGCCTCCTTCAACCCCGTCACAATCGTGTCGCCCTAGTGGATAGCTATCCATGAGCGTTGTGTGCGAGGTTGCATCATGCAGCGCACGTCTTGTTGGAGGCGACGGCGCTTCTTCCGGCTCGACTTGGCGACCTTGCGCGCAATCTCACCGGCTTCCATGGTCACGTCGAGCGGCATGGCGAGGAGCGTGCGGATCATGCGCTCCGTGACGCTAGCGTGTCATTGAGACTCTCATGTGCAGAAAAAGAGGTGCTCGTACCGGTGGTGACGCTTCTTGACGTAGTTGGACATTTGACGCACAATCTCAAGCGGCGCAACGCCCGTCTTGTCAGCCTACGATGATGACGGGGTCGTAAGGCCGTCAATAATGCGATCATTGCGAGGGTACCTTGAAAACGACTTCAAACGCCTCGCAGGTCGGGCGCTGGATCGTCATGAACGGCGAGTCGGCGAACGGCACCATGGCCACGATGAGGTTGAGGTTGAAGTTGAAGGCATATTTGACTTTGAGAAGCTCGGCCATGCACTTGACTGCGGTCTCGGCCAGCTCAAACGCAACCACCTGCGTCGATGTGCGCGACGCCTGGTTCGGGTTGAGCTTCTGGAGACGGTTGGTGGCCGTTGCCGCGAGAAACTTGAGGAATTTTTGGTACATGTTGAGCATCGAGGCTTCAAACTCCTTCATTTCCTTGACCTTCTTCTTTTGCGGCCCGTCCGAGTCGCCTTGGAGGCGGATGCGGTAATCCGGCAGAATGTCGAGAAGGACCGAGAGCTCCGAGAGCATCGCGAGCTTGCACAGCGTCAAGTCCGTGTCTTCGCACATGGCGTGGAGCTGCTGAAACTTGCTAAAGCTGTCGGGGTGGTCCTTGGACTTTTTCAGACCGTCTTCGGGCGACTCGAGAATGGCTTCGCAGAGCACCGCCATCTCTTCCTTCTTGGACGCGAGCCGGCGGATCTGGAGCGCCTTGAGCTCTTCGGGCGAAATCGACTTGGTCGGCTTCGTCTCGGGCTCGGCCACGTCCGTGATCTCTTCACACTCGAGGTCCGAGACGTCGCTGCCGAGGTCGTCGTCGCCGTCGTCGGCCTCCTCGTCCTCGTCATCTTCCGCTTCATCCTCCTCCGCAGCGGCGGCTTCCTCGGCCGCGCGCTCCTTGGCGTCGTGCGCCTCTTGCACAATGTCTTGCATGAGCTGGTTGGGCTTGACCACGCCGTCAATCGACTTGACGGGCAGCTTGGTCGAGATGTCGACTGGCGCCTTCTTCTCGACGATCGACATGGCGCGCGGTGCGGCCTCAATCTCTTCGAGCGTCTTGGCCGCGGCCGGCATCGGCTTTTGCTTTTGCTTCTTCGTCGTCGACTTTCTACAATGGGCTGCATGAGACGTCGGCGCTCCAAGCTCCGATTCGACATACTCGAGGGCGGCGGTGTCCATCGAGTTGAGGAACGACGAGTACTGGCCGTGCGCCTAGGTCGAAGCATCAGTATGGCATGTAGCAGCGGATTGCGGCGCACCTCGAAGAACTCGATGTCTTCGTCGTCAATCTCGACGTCCTCCTCGACGGGCGCGGCCTCGGGCGCCGCCTTCTTCTTCGCGCCGCCCTTCTTGCCCTTCTTGGCCGCGGGCTTGGCGTCCTTCTTGGCCTTCTTCTTGAGCCCCGGGTCCTTGTTGTTGGTCGGCGCCTTGCGCTTGGTCGCCGACGACTTGGCCGCCCCCTTCTTGTTGTTGCCCATGGTCTCAAACTGCGCTTCAAGCCATATACCCCAGCGCCCAACAGCCAATCCCTACTCCATACGCATATGATTGGCCAAAAAGAAGCGTAATAGCCAATCACATTACAGAAGGATGCAATCTTTTTTTGGCGCTGCCACGTCATGTTGAAACGGGTGTGGCTTGATACCACCGTGCAACGCAGACTCGAAGACAACGAGCCTGGTCGCGTCCCACAAGGTGCCAGTGGCGGCTCCTTGGGGATCGGGAAACGACGCAGTCGAAGTTGTCTTGACGTAATGGTCTCTTGTACGAGCACTAGCGTCGTCGAAGCAACGACTTGGCCACCAGTGATTTGCTTGCTCGTTTGAAGTCTGCTTGAGCGTTTGTCGTCGAGGTCTCAACTTTATGTCAGCGCAACACACGTCACCAAGAGCCCGTTCGAAGCAGAATGCTGTGCTGGGCGATCGCTGGCGCCACCAGGAAGGACGCCAATTTGGCTGAAAAGTGGAACACGATTCTTTGGGTCTACTATCTATGAGCTGGTCTATGAGCACCGTGACAAAGTGCACGGGTATCCAAACGTCGTTTCAAGCAATGAATGGGCGGGCTGGTTGTTGCGGTTGCGCTGGCAGTGCGTTAGTCAGCATTCTTGACAATTGACTTGTGTTTCGCTTCAGCACCTAGAATATCGCTCAGCATTGGTGTAACACTACCTCTCAATACCAATGACAGCTACCTATCGACTTGATTAAGGACTAAAACAATCAAATTGTGTTGTTAGAAGCTTGCTACTAGCTTACGGCAGCATGTAGACGACTGGTTTTTGCCCGCAAAGGGGAGAAACGTCGACTGGATGCGCGGGTCCTTGGCCTTGAGGTACGCGACAAACTCCTCGTAAGTCGCGACCTTGCCATTGTTGCACTCGCGGTTTGGGAAGAGCCGGCTCATGACGCAGCACGGCACGACGGCAAACGGCTTGTTGAGGCGCAGCGCCATGTCGACGATCGGTTCGGTCGCTTCGTCCGGGTGCATGCCGACGAGGGCAGCACTCTCACGAAACAGTGCCGCGTGCGTGACGACCAGCGCGTCATTGAGCTCGGCGAGGATCTACTCTCACTGTCAAGATCCAAAACATGCGCGATCGGACGATATACATGAGGCCACTTTGCTTTCTGATGCGCTGCCATGTACTTGAGGTGCGCCTTGCGCTGCTTGACGACCCGCTACGCCCATACTGTCAGCATGAAGTCAAGGCAACCATATTCGCCGGTACCGGGTCGATGAGCGTCGCCGGAAGATCGCGCTTGCAAACGAGCTCGAATGCGATATCGCCTTTGCCGCCGGCCACGTCGAGCACGCCGGAGCCGGCGCCAAGGGTGGACGCGCCAAACGTTGCGACGAGCCACTCGGTGAAGAGCGCCGCGCGGTGGCTCTTGAGCGCTTTCGAGTGCGGGTCGTTCGGGTCCCCGTGCACCATGGCCAGAGTCCGTTTTTGCGTCGCACGCTTCTCGAGCCACTCGGCGCGAAGCTCAGCGTACTTGTCACTAGGTCTACGTTCGTATTGGCGACTGCGTGACGTGGCAGCAACGATTACCCGTGGTAGAAGTGACAGGTGGCACCGTGCGCGCAGGTTGCATTGCTGAAGTGGAACTTGCACGCATTCTGGCCGTCGAGCTGGATCATGTTGTCGTAGCTCTGCTTGGTCGCGAGCGGCGCCGCAACAACGTGGCTGCTCGCACCATACTCAAAGGGCGCGCCTAGACAGAAGTTAGCATTTGAAAGTTGGTGACACGGTAAAGTACCTGGATGCAGGACGTCCCAGCTCGCCACCACAGAGTAGCTTTGAATCGCGACGAGAATACGGTCGCCGTTCGACGCCTCGCGGCGCGCCTCGCCCGTCACTTGGATTACGTCGCCAATATGCAGATCCCAGTTGAGCAGCACGATCGCCTCTTTCGTCCACGGCGCCTCGCCCGAGTGTGCCATCATCTGCACGAGTTCTGCGCATCGCATGAGCTCGATGGCGCGCGGTGCAGTGGAGTAGTACCTTTGTCGGCGAGCTCAATGTCCCCAAAGAGGAGTCCTTTCCTAGTCGGCCATCGAGTGAGAGGTCGACCCATCCTAGAAGGATACAAGAGGCGTACGAGACTGCGCGCTTGCGGATAAGCTGACCTTGCAGGAGGGCGCCCGGCGCGATCGCAGCGGCGCCCATCGCCGCCCGAAGACCCTCGCCCGTCGTGATAGCCATTCCCAACTGCCCATCGTCCGCCGACCAATCAACGAGCAGCGGCTGGGACATCCAGTGCCATGCGTTCCGAGCGTGCCACGTCATTTTGCACCGGCCACGTACTCTCTCGAACGACTCGCTGCGAATTTAGTACGATTGAGGTTGAGTCGTAGCAGCGACGAGAGTTTGCGGCAACAGAGTAGTACCTCGATAGACTCAAACTCAAAAGCCAACAGCGGCAAGACGCACACACATTTTCTCAATGTATACACAGGCCCGATTAGAAATTTTCATCAAAATCGTCGTCTTGCGCCGCGGCAGGTTTCGAGACAGAGAGCCTTGCGGACGGCTGCTTGCTAAAGACAGACTTGGGAGCTGTCGATCGACTGGCCAACGAGGGTGCCATCGATGCAATCTCAATGTCATCGTCATCCACTTCAAAATCCGAGTAGTCGCGCAAGCTGGCGCCTCGAAGCACCTACAACGCTGCAAAGTCGTGCAAACACGCGAGATCTCATGTACCCGCTGGCCGAGACTTGCGCCTTTGATGGGGGACGCCTTGGCGCGGCCAAAGACGGGGTCTCGGCCCGACGAGGTCTGTGAGCTTTGTCGCATGAAGGCGAGGCCGAGCACCGCTGGGGCTTCTACGACAGGTGCTGCGGTCGGCGTCGACTTGAAGGCGTCCGTCGAAGGCTCGGTAGAAAGCGCTTCGTTCGCCTTTGTATCGGTCTTCGCCTCAGTTGGCTTTGCATGTGGCTCGGGACAAAGGGAGAGTAGCAGTTCCCGCAACTAGCCGTATCTCTGTATCCCATAATGATGCTTGCATGACCAAACCTTGCGGGCTGTCCGGTCGTCCTTGGGTAGCTGCGTCATGAACGCTGTCGAGAAGATTTGAGCAGCGTCGAGCGGTGGGAGTACGCGCTCTGTCACGAGGAGGCTCAAGACCGCGTTGAAGAGCCGCCAATAGTCTACACAGAAGAGTTCGGGTGTCGTACTCGACCATTAAATCACCTTTTTCCTTGTTGCGGTTGGGCTGGTACGCCTTGGTGAGTCGTTGAAGCGTCATTTTGCCCACCATAAGGTCTTCGGTAAAGAGATCTATCCCGACGACTGGTGATAAAACCTCCATAAGACGCGAACGTACATGGACCAACATCCTGGAGTGCTTCGAGGAGGAGCGCATAACACACGTCGGCCCCAAAAATGCTAATCTTGCGCCCGGTCGTCGCCATTCTACAAAGTCGCGCGACTCAGTTGCCTAGAATGCGTAGCCCAAGACCAACTTGACGAGATCGAGCTTGGACTGGAGGCCAATCGCATCGGGACTTGACGTAAAGTGGGTCTCGCCGCTTCGGGCACTGGTCTCGAGCCGATCCAGCAACTGTGTAAGGAGCGAGAGCCGCTCCGCATCGCTCAGCTTGGCCGTCGCCGTGCCCATTTGCTTGGGCGGCGACGGCGCCTCAAACTCAAACTCATCGACGCTTTCATCCTCGGCAGAAGGAAATCCCGATGTTGGTACAGGCTCGGGCGAGTCGGCCGCTGGAAAGGCTGACGTCCGTGCTGGTACGGGTGACTCCGCGGCTGGAAACGCTGATGTTCGCGCTGGCACGGGCGACTCGATGGGTGGCTCGGCCATGGTAGTTTCGTCGTCGAGCTCGAGACGTAGCGGTGAGCGTTGCGTCGGCTTGGCGCTCGTTTCATGCACAGGTGATGGTTCTACCACATGGTGTGTGCATGCTATTGAGCAATGTCCTACCGCTCGGACGCTCGACGGTGGCGGTTGGCACTGCATCCGGCGCCGTCTCGATGACTTGCGTGGACTTGGGTGGTGTTGTCGCGCCTTCCACAATGTCGCTGGACACACTATTGTGTGTTGGTTTCTCAACAGTTAGCGGTGGGCTCGGGGCTTGCTCGGCACTTGGTAGCGTCGAAGAAACCTCGTCATTGAGAGCCACGGCAGCAGGTCGAGTGCTGCTAGTGTTTCGACAATGTCTGTCGCAGACAGCGAGACCACGTCCATGACGGGGCTGGAGGCGCGCGGTGTCGGGGACGACTGTCGATGGCTCGTGACGACAGGCGCGTCGCCAAGGTCCAGCGACTCGAGAGCGGCGTCCGAAAAGGCACTTAAGCGAGACTGCGGCGAGTGCTGCGGCGACGGCGTCTTGGGCTTTTTGATTTGATCCACAGCGCAGAGCACCGTCGCAAGTGTTGCATCAGGGATCTCGGTGGCAACGAGCGGCGGGGGCGTCACCGATGCCGGACTTGCTGTCTTCGGACGCGGTTCCTCGTCTTCTGTCGGTAGTGGCATCGTGATGGTCAGTGGTGCGGACGTCGTCGGCGCTTCCTCATCCGGCAACGGGACGATCGATTCCGTCGGCAAAGGCACAGCATCAACGGCAGCATCGGCGATCGGAGGTGTCCATGCCACTGGGTCCACTGCTGTCGATGCGGACGGCTCAGCGCGCACGGGAGCTTCATGAGGCGCGGGCTCCCTGGGCGCTCTTACATCTACTATAGCCATCGCCGGAACGGTAGGCGCTGGACTCGGTGGTTTGACCAACGGCGTCTCGGAGGGCACAAGCACGTGTGTGGCTGGAACGGCCATGTGTTCGCTTGGCAACGCTATCGCAGGCGCCATGCGATAAAAGTCGTTTAAAATCGGATCGTCCGAGTCACTTGGCGCGGCCGACTCGTCGATGAGGCGGGACATGCGCTCGAGAAACGGAGCAGCTTCATTTGGATCGGGTGCCACCATGGCGTTCTGCAATGGCGGAGAATGTACCACAAATCGCTCGACCAGCGTTGGTCGAGCCGTGACGGGATCTGAGAAAACCGGCGTCCTAGTGCGCTAGCGTAAGCCTGGTGGAAATCGCCTGCGTGATGCACCTCGCCAACGACGGCCGCGGTACCTCGACAGGCCTACAAGCCATCGACACGATGACAATATACATACTGTCATCGTGCTGCGAGTATCGTACGCTGGTGGCCGAATCGAGGCAAAGAGATCCGGCTCCGGTAGCACTGGTAGCGGCGCCTTGGCAGCCGTATACTTGGTCGCGAGTTGTTCTACGAGGGTGTGAGCAAGTGGAGACGGCCCGCGTGTACCGTAATCCGCTGCTTGCGGGGACAGGAGCGTTCTAAAATGGTCCTCTTCCATGCGCCGGCGCTCGTCCTCGGCTCTCTCGCGGATCGCTTGCTCGAGGTCCATGGCCTCCTTGAGCTTTTGCTGCCGATACAACTGCCGCTCATACGGCTTTTGCTGCCGATACAACTGCCGCTCATACGTCTCGTTGCGCTCGACGCTCGTCGCCAGGTTGATTTCGTGGACCTATTCAAATACCATCAACTTGATATTGCATTCGAGTCGACGTACGGTCTGACGCAGGAGCGCTTCGAGTCCTTGCTCCTTTTCAAAGCTCTAGTACACGGCAAGAACATGCAGCCATGCACAATGAGAGAGATGATAATGGACCTGCTGGGCGACGAGCCGTCGGTACTCGATCTCGTGCTTCTCCTGCTCGAGCTGGCGCAAACGCTGCATTTTGAGGCGCTGCAGCTCCTCTTGCCACGCGGGGTAGACCTCGGCGACCGTGTCGACGAACGCGAGCTTGGCCTTCTCGAGCCCGATCGCAGCCGGCGTCGGGCGACTCTCGGCGACCGACCGCTGGTACTCGCGGAGGCTCTCGAGAAACTCGTGGTTGCGCTTCTTCGCGATCACCAAGTGCTGCTGGATCTGGCGCTGCTTGCGCTTCAGCATGTCTGTGTACGCAGCGCTACACTCGGCCATCGTCGCGTCGCGCATCTGCTGCTTCTTCTCGAGGGCAATGCGGCGCGCGACCCTAGCGCATCATGAGATTCCGTCGACCAAGCTACGGCGCTTGCATGTTGCGTTGGCGCGTCTTGAGCTCGACGAGGTGCGCCTCTAGATCCGGGTGCATCGTCGCCGCCGATCGTGCAAGATCTGCTCGAGCCGGCTACGATCCAAGCCGGTTATGCGATCCATTCGGCTCGAGCGATAGCCGGTTAAGAACGGCAATGCGACAAAGCCGGTTAGCAAGGGTGATACCGGCGACGTCAACGCACTGGCTTGAGGCCAACTACCGCGAACGTACGTCGTCTGCATGTGTGATTCGGAGCTCGAGGTCATTGCGTTGCGAGAGCTGGCGACAGCTTGGCATACCTTGGCTCTCGTACTTTACCGTTGAAGCAACCGTTGGTCTCTGAGTCCTGGCACGCGAGCTTGGCACGTCTACAGTATGTTCTGAGTCAAACCATTTCCAGATTGCCGCGCTGCAACGCAGAAAATGATATGCAGCTTCCAAAACGCAGCGAATTGTAGCGTAGGCGCGTTTGACGCTTCGTAGCGACCGCCGTGCGTGAGGATGGGATGGCCGCCGCCTCCTTGAAGTCGACGGCACGGTTGAAGGCAATTCAACTCGGGGACTCAACTCGGAGAAGCTAGGACGCGTAGGGATGTTGTATCAAAGGAGATCACACCAATCAAACGAATGACTGTATCGCGCTGTACGGTAAAAGCGGCGCGGGTGCCACCCAGTCACAAATGCAAAGGCTTGGCGTCGCAGCTGGATTACGTACGCGAATAATATTGGACGTGCAAAGAAGTACTCGTCACGAAGAAGGCCATGCCTGGCGTCATCTTGTACGCGGGCGACCCGATCGTGTCCCCGGCACTGCCACCGTCGCGCCGACGACCTCACGCCGCGTCGTCGTCGGGTGCATCGTCGTCGGCGACCTCGAGCGGCCGACGGCGCCCGCCGCCGCCGGAAACCGCCGACGTCCGAACCAACTTTACCACGCCCAAGCAGCCCCGCCCGTCCAACCTCACTCGCCCTTCCAACCTTTCTCGGCCATCGACGCTCTCACGACCATCGACGCTCACGCCAACGCCTCATAGCAACGACGAAGACGATGCGATATTGGGCCACCTGGACGACGCCAACGACTACCCGCTGCTGGAAGAAGTGCCCGAGAAGGAGCACCACGACACACGCAACTACGACCCTCGGTCGCACCGGACGTTTGTGAGCACGCTCTCGGTCATCATTGGCGCGCTCGTCGGTGCCGGCGCCGGCGTCGGTCTCTCGCAGGTGCACATGTCTCGCGACAGCCTCCAATGGCTCGCGCTGCCCGGCGACCTCTTTGTGCGCGCACTGCGCTGCCTCGTCGTGCCCATGGTCTTTTGCACCATGACCGTCTCGATCGCCGAAGTCGTCGTCTTGAAAAAGACCTCGGTGCTCACGTGGCGTACGGCGGGCACGTACTTTCTCTCGTCGTTTCTCTCAACGGTCCAAGGCCTCGTCGTCGCGATCGTGTACCGTCGCATGTTTGCCTCGAGCTCCGTTGCGAGCGCGCCAGCATCCCCACACCTTGTCTTCGCTCTACGGTGCCACAACGGGCGGTACCTAACCGAGTCGGATCCTAGTACTAATGGCTCGTCGTCGCTCGCGTGCCTCGGAGGCAGTGCCAACGAGTCGGCGGCGCAGTTCCAAGTCGCCGACGTCCATAGCCTCCTCACGCTCAACGCGACGACGCTGAGCGACCTCACGCTCACGCAGCAAGTGATTGGAATCATCAACACGTCCGTGCCCGACAACATCTTTAGTGCACTCGCTGACGGCGCGCTCCTCTCGATCATCATGTTCGCCTTACCGCTCGGATATGCAGTCGCCAAGTCGCACGGTGGCCACATGCGCTCGAATGCGCTTTTGAATGCGCTGCGCCAAACGCGCAACGCGCTCCTGATTCTTGTCAACGCCGTCTTGTACTTGACGCCAATCGCGGTCGTCTTTCTCATTAGCAGCGCGATCGTCATGTACGGCAACGCGTCGACGATCATGGCCCAAGGCGGGTACCTCCTGCTTGCGTTCAGCACAAGCGTCCTCTTCCACGTGCTCGTGACGATGCCCGCCGTCGTCTTCTTGTGTACGCGCACCAACCCGTACAACTACATGCGCCAGCTCTTTCCGGCCTACGTCTTTGCCTTTGGTTGCTCGTCGTCGATGGCGGCGCTGCCTGTGGCCGTCACGGTCATCCATCAGACGCGCCAAGTGTCGCGGTCGCTCGCGCAGCTCATCATGTGTCTTGGCACGCCGGTGAACCTCAACGCGGGTGGCCTCTACTACCCCGTCCTCGTCGTCTTTATGGCCAACGTTGCTGGCATCAATGGGCTCCTCGGGCCGCCCCAAATGACCGTCCTCTTCTTTGTGACGCTGCTCGGGTGCATGGGTACGGCGCCCGTGCCCAACTCGGGCCTCGCGATGCTCATGACGATCTGGAAAACAGTGCTGCCCCACCAAGCGCTGCCGTCGGCGTTCGTGTACGTCGTCGCCATCGACTTTCTCCTCGACCGCATTTGCACCATGACCAACATCAACGGCAACATGATGGTCACGCGTATCCTCGCCGCGCACTTTGACGACGGCTTCGAGTCGTGGGGCCACGATCAGACGGCCACAATCCAAGAGGAAGCAAGTCGCGCCCACGATGTCTAGTCGCATTTTTGGGTTACGAGCTAGGTAGATCGTTGGTTAGTAGAATCAACACATATTTATGATTGTCACGCGCTCCGAACCGTTGATATGGTGTGAAACAGTTGGCAGTTACATGTCCACAAGACAGGCGACAGCAGCTTCCGGTCGCAAATGCTCAAGTGCGATCATGCGATGGGGCAGAGCGACGGCGCTCGAACGCTCTGCGCCACTCAAGGCACAAGGTCATTAAAGGTGGGGCGTGGTGATCATCCACCCAAAGCCTGCCATGATGTGGTCACGTCGTGGGTCGTGCACCGCGAGCGGTCGGTGCGGTACCCGGATGGCCGAGGACCGAGCCATGTCAACCGGTTCGATGTCCGTGACGTCTCCCGGCACGTCACACCCAGCCGGTGGCGGCACGAAAGAAAGATCGCGGCGACGATGCGCATCTTGCGCGTTGCTGCAACACGCAGCAACCGTGCTCGTAAGTAATCCGCCCCTTTCTTCGTGAGCGCCAAAGGCAAGCGCAAGGACGGTGGTACATTGTAGCGGCGCTTCTGCGTCGTCATGTTCGAAAGCCGTGGTCCTACTCTGGCCCTAGGCGCATCATCCACCAAGTGCAAGCCCGCGTGTCCGGTGCCAACGTAGCGAATTCACCTCTCTCTTCCAGCTCTCTCTTCCACTTCTACGGTCCTGTAGGTATACTGTAGGACTAAAATGAGCCAACGAACGATGGGTCGACGATGATCTTGTCTCTACGTTGCCGGGGATTACAAATTGAAGCGGTTTGCTATGGCACACCGACCCCTGCGTGCAGTTCGCCCCGTCTTGTTCGGAACCAAAGCAGCCGTCGCCTCGTACCGGTACGTTGAGGTCTCGAGCATGACACATTGTGGACACGGGTCATGTCAAATTGTTGTTCTTTTATAAGTTAACATAGTAGATTGTCCACACACACATACCGAACGACGGCGCAAAGTACTACATTTGAATCAATGTTCGTCGCCCGTCTCGTTGGGCTCGTCGTAGTGGGCGGCAAGGATCCGCGTTGCAATCATGTTGCCATAGACGTTGGTCGTTGTGCACATGCGATCGACGAGAAAGTCGACGGCGACGACGGTCGTGAACGCTTGCTGCGGAAACGTGGTCGACGTTGCAGTCTTCCAGACCGTCATGAGCATGACCAGCGCCGCATTCGGAACCGGCGCCGTGCCCATCGAGCCGAGGAGCGACACGAAGAAGAGGACGACCATCTGCGTGATGCCAAACGAGCTCGAATTGCCCGACGCGCACGCGAGGTGGACGGTCATGACCGGGTAGTACAGGCCCGCGGCGTTCTTGTTGACGGCCGTCCCGAGGCACATGACGAGCTGCGCGACTTGGCGCGAGACTTGGCGCGTTTGCTGGACGACCGTGACGGCAACCGGGAGCGACGCCATCGACGACGAACTGCCAAACGAAAAGACGTACGCAGGCACAAGCTGCCGAATGTACGTGTAGGGCTGGATCCGCGTCGTGAGGAAGAGCACGAGCGGCATCACAATGAGCACGTGGCTACAGATGCCGCTCGTGAAGGCGAGGACGAGCCAGCCGGCGCGCGAGATGAAGGTCGTCGCGGTCGTCCCGTAGCTGCCAATGGCACCGCCAATGAGCGACACGACTGCGATCGGCGTGAGGCGCAAGACGGCGTTGAGAAACATGAGGAGCGCGTTCCGGACTTGACGCAGCAGCGTGAGCAAGTGGTTGTCGTCGCTGTTGCCCAGATGCGACTTGGCGACGGCGATCCCAAAAGCAAATGCAAAGACAATGATGCTTAGGAGCGTGCCGTCCGAGAGCGCCGCAAAGATGTTGTCGGGCACCATGAGGCTGATGGTCGCAATCACTTGGTCGGTGAGCGACAATTGCGCGTACTGCGAGTTGAGCGAGAGCACCTTGTTGATGTCTTCCACGATAAAGTAGTTGCTGCCGCTGGCTGCACCCGCCGACGCGCACGCGACCGACCCGTTTGGGAATTGATGCAAGCTCTCCTTGTTGGCGCACGTGAGTGTAAAGTTGAGCAAGTGCGACCCGTCTGTGCCCGTCTCAGCGGCGCTCGAGCCGTCGACGAGAAACTTGTAGATGAACGCGACCAGCATGCCCTGAACGGTCGCAAGAAACGACGTAAAAAAGAAGACGGCGGCCGTGCGCCACGAGAGCACGGACGTGCGCTTGAGGACGACGACTTCGGCGACCGAGACGGCCATGGTGCAAAACACCACCGGGACGATGAGGCACTGCAGCGCGCGCACAAAGAGGTCACCCGGTAGCTGCACCCACTGCATGACACCCTCCGGTGTCTTGAGATACGCCAAGAGAATGCCGACACCGACGCCGATCGCACAGCAGACGATGACGGCAATCGAACTCACGAGTGGCGCGTTCGTGCGCTGGTCAAAGCCGCCGGCGCCGCGCGCCATGTGCTTGTTGGGCTCCTCCATGATCGGGTCTTCGTAGA
>NW_012156405.1:222846-230353 GCF_000151545.1 Saprolegnia parasitica CBS 223.65
CACGCGGTGGTTGGTGGTTGTAAGTGGTGCGAAGCCCAACGTCGTACGGCGGCGGCCCGCGGCTGCCCTTGGAGCCAGCCGAGGACGGCGTCGGGCCCGAGCTCGCGCGGCGCGATGCGCGGTACGGCGTGCCATTCTCGGACGGCGTCTCGTCCACAAAGAGGTAAATGCCTTGGTTTCGCTGCTTGTCCATGAGCCACGTGCGTCCGAAGTGCAAGTTTAGAAATGCGCTTCGGTCCGTCCCACGCCGATCGCGCAACCAGATGAACATGTGGTGTCGATGCTGGGTGGAACGGCCATGGGCCATGAAACACTCACATGGCTACTTTTGGTGGACCACTCTTGCTGCTCCTGGGTGAGATGTCCTGGCCTTGCCCCGTATCTTTTGACCTTACCCAGAACGAACGAAGAAGGCCTTGGTGCGCGTGTGCAGTGCCGGGGCCGCAGCGCATCTACGATCTTAGTATGCCTGGTCGCGTTCGTGCATATAGTTGGTTACTTGTATATGTGCACGACGGACGCAATCGTCTCGTCGTATGTCGGCGCATACCGAAGCTTTGATGCTTGTTCAGTGTCTTGTCTGGTCGCTCGCGAATTAGACACGCTGGGCGAGGCCGTCATCACGCCACAACCCGTAAATGATGCTTCTTCGTGTTTCTGGCCAGACCCACTCACAAACAGTATGCTATCCACTCCCACGAACTGAGACCCACTGCACGACTCTACGGACAACGGCAACGTCGATTCCCATTTTCTGCATACGTCCTACTGTGTTGGCCTGTCTAGACTGGACGACGACCAAAGCCATCCACGAATTTTAAACACCGTCCGCCAGTTCGTTTGCATTCGTGACGTTCAACCACAGGATTACTCGTTGTACAAGATAGATATAGATAGCACATCAACACACACGCAAAAACTACAAGTCGTAAAGTAGTATGCTGACGACGATCACGGCACTTCTTCGGTGACGGCCTCGGTCCGGTGCTGCGCTTCGTCGCCCGAGCACGAGCTGCTCGTGTCGTCAAAGCGTGCGGCGAGGATCCGGGTGGCGACCATGTTGCCGTTGACATTGGTCATGGTGCAAATCCGATCAAAGAGAAAATCAATGGCCACAATGTACACGAACGCCGACGGCAGCGCCTCGTTCGGAAAGACGGTCTTCCACACCGTCATGAGCATCACAAGCGCCGCGTTCGGGACAGGCGCCGTGCCCATGGAGCCCAGCAGCGAGACAAAGTAGAGCACGACGAGCTGCGGCATCCCGAGCGAGTTGCCCGACGCAATCGCCAAGAAGGTCGTCATGAGCGGGTAGTACAAGCCCGCGGCGTTCGTGTTGACGGGCGTCCCGAGGCACATGATCAATTGGCCAAAGCCCGGTGAGACTTGGCGCGTCTGGTGGATGACCGTCATGGCAA
Source organism: Saprolegnia parasitica CBS 223.65 (assembly GCF_000151545.1). NCBI lineage: Eukaryota > Oomycota > Saprolegniomycetes > Saprolegniales > Saprolegniaceae > Saprolegnia > Saprolegnia parasitica. Next base: position 224,265 of record NW_012156405.1, read on the forward strand.
CCGGAAGCGTAGCCATCGACGACGAGCACCCGAACGCAAAGACGTAGGCCGGAAAGAGCTGCCGGAGGTAGTTGTACGGGTTGGTGCGCGTAAAAAGAAAAAGAAGAAGCGGCAGTGTCACCAAGACGTGGCACGCGACGCCGCTGATAAAGGCGAGTGCAAGGTAGCCGGCTTGGGACACAAAGCTTGACGCGTTCGAGTTGTACGACATGATGGACGAGCTCACGAGAAAGCAGACGGCAATCGGTGTCATTGCCAGCACAGCGTTGATGAGCGAGAGGAGTGCGTTGCGGCTTTGGCGGAGGAGGTTCAGCAAGGCGTTTGTACTGGCCGCGCCCGTGTGCGACTTGGCGACAGCGACGCCAAGCGGAAGTGCAAACATGATGATGCTCAAGAGCGATCCGTTGGCGAGCGCGCTAAAGATGTTGTCCGACACCATCAAGTTGATGATCGCAATCACTTGGTCCGTGAGCGAAAGTTGCTGAAATTTGCCTTGGATATGGAGCACGTTGTTGATGTCGTTGATCTGGTACAAGGCTGCACCGGTCGCGTTGGGCTCCAAGCATGCAACCGACCCGTTCTCGGCGGCGCCCAGAAAGAGCCCGTTGGCGCACTTGAGCCCGATGATTGCGGCATTGCTCGACGCCGACGCTGCCGCAACGGCGTTTGGTGCGCTGTACATGGCTCGAAACACCAGTGCTACAATCATGCCTTGGACGGCCGCGAGCGACGACGTGAGGAAGAAGACGACGACGGTCCGAAGCGTCAAGACCGATGTCCGGTTGAGGACGATGACCTCTGCGATCGAGACCGTCATTGAGCAAAAGACCAATGGCACAACGAGGCACCGGAGCGCGCGCACAAAGAGGTCACCGGGCAGCGCCATCCATTGTTCAACATCGCGCCCGACGTCTAGCTTGGCGAGGAGGATGCCAAGGCCAATGCCGACACCGGCGCCAATGACCACCGCGATCGAGTTGACAAAGACAGAGCTCGAACGCGAGTCAAAATTGCCGGCCGCGAGGTGCTTGGGGTCGTGTTCCTCAAGGATTGGGTCGTCGTAGACCAGTGGTGGTGTGCCCACGCCGTCGTGCGGGTTGCGCGCTGAAAAGTTGGTGCGCAGACCGAGCGGCTCGGCGGGCTGCGGCGCTCGGCGGTCACCGCTGCGACCTGTGCTCGACGACGAGACAGACCCGGGCGTGGCATGCAAGATATGGTGCCCGATGGGCGCCGGCGACGGCTCGGTATGCGACGTCTCGTTGCCGTAGTAGAGGTAGATGCCTTTTTCGGGCATGGTGCGGGTTCGAATCGAAATCGGCAATGAGCCATCAGCTGCTACGTACGCACGAGGCTACTCGAAACGAAAGCAGAGGCGATGGGAAGAAATGTCATGTGCTCTTGTCGTCACTGGAACAGCAAGAGGAGGTTGCCTCGCCGACCAGCTCTTGAACTGAGAATACGACGCTGCTGTCCCGAGACAGAGCATGAGGCGGCAACAGCTTGCACACGTTTCCGCAACGGAAAACACTTAATTTCGCAAGCACCGGGCCGCTCACCTGGTCGGTAGCTTGCCTGTCATGTCTGATCACGAGTTTGACGTGACACCTGCTCAAATTACCCGGGAGGTCCCCACCGGACGCTTCCAGCCCCATTGGCTCGGAGAAAACCACCTGGGTTGGTCTTGCCTCGGAAACACATGTTGAGCCTCAACGAACGCAAAAGATCGGCAGTGCGTACTGACCACCTTCTTCTTCTTTTTCGCGGAGTCGTTTTCGTCTTGCCGGCTTACCGCACAGGATACAGGACAGTTTGAAGGGAAACATGGTAGAAGACGTGTGCGAATCGGTTCGTGACCAGAAGCGCTTGGCGACGACGAGATTACCCATCGACGCACACCCGTGGTAACGTTAGGAGGAGCGGACTTCGCAGTGTCATTGCGAATACGTACGTCGTCTCGTGTCGTGAGAGCTACACTATTGCACGTTACCCAAGCAGCGTCGACATTGCTTCTCCGTTGCTCAGCCGTGCGTGCACGCAGCACGTTTGCGCTTTTATGGAGATACCAGCAAATATTATGGATGGTTCAATGCGTTCTCTCGTCGATTGCGATGACCTACCTGCACCCAAGCAACGCCAAGGCATGGGTTGAAGAAGCTTATTGAAGGGCTGGCGATGCAGAGAGTCCACGACAGAGGGTCTTCTGTGCCCCGCTTTTTCGACGATGCACCGCTCGTGGAAGACGATCGGCCTCACGATTCAGATCTTTGCTACACGGCACTGTACCGTGTACCAGTCACCCTGTTTGCCAGCTGCTTGGACCAAAGATACTACAATGATATCCAAGTCGGTTCACACCATGCAGCTCTCGACTGTGCATGGCCACCATCTACACGGCGCTCTGCGAGCCGATCGTCAACGCACCAGTGGCAACGGCGACTCTGGCGGTATTGACGGACCATGACCATGCCAACGACACCTCGAAGCGCGCTGTTGCCACGAAAGGCGCAACAACCGTGTCTTCCGCACGACGCTGACACAACTTCCCGCCGTGCTCGCGATCCGGGCAGCTACTATCGCACGACTGCATGTCCGGCACTTGGCTCGTACAGCGCTGTGGTGCCATCTCTTGACGCGTTGCTGGTTGCTCTCTGCGACCCGTGGCGTGCGCGCTACCTGGTCCCTCGTACAATCTCGAATCACGACTACTAACGCTCCTCGCTGACGCACCGGTCACGCCTCACGAGCGCATTAGGAAGTCCACCATATTTTTTATAATTGCATGTGATAACTCAGTTCAACAACAACGACCATATTGCCGGTACACGAACGAGTGGGAATGACCATGGTCGGAAACACGGTCTTCCGGCGCCTAGTACCAGAAGTCGGTCGCGATGGCATTTGGCCAAGTCGAAGAGGAGACGACGCGACGCGACGCGACGACACGACCAGTCCTATCGAGACTACGGGCCGCGGTCTCCGTTGAACTCTTCCTCAAACGATCCGAGCACGACATCGTCTTGTCTCGCTTTGGGCATCGCGTCGATGCATGCGACTTTGGCCTCGATTGTCGCTCTCGGACTCGGTGTCGCTAGACACGGCTCGGTCGCGGCATTGGGCGCGCGTGCGTCGCCCTCGCACGTGTCGCTCACGTCGCCACCTTCGTCGCCGTACGCATCCCCGTCGGACTCAGTGCCGCTCGAGCTCCCAAAATGCACGTCGCCGGCAGTGGGCGCACCCCCGAGCGGTTCGCCCAGGTGAAATGGTCGACGAAACTGCCTTCAGAGTCGCTTGAGTAGCAAGAGTCGGAATTGCGACCATACCGAGGTGTATCTTTGTACGCTCGAATGAGTCTTTCAAATTTTACGGATGAGTCCTATTTCTAGGGTCGTCCGGCCTCAAACCTAATTTCCGGTAGGCATGAATTTCCGGCATATATATGCCGTTTTCATCTCGCTTCTTCCTTGTGTTCTTTGTGGCACCTGTCGAGCGTGGTCATACAGTCCTGACCAGTCCTGGCTGTCTAAAGGCAACCCATGAAATTATATTGCCTACTTAAAGGTAGCTTTGGACATGCCATGTCAATCATGTCAGCATCACAAAAATGGGCATATTTTCGATTCCGATTGGCCTGAAACCGGTTACTAGTATACAACAACATATTGGATAGGCGCGTAACGGCTTGGCGCCATTTTACGCCGGATTGCTACCGACGGGGCACCCGCTGCAGCCACCGAGGCCGAGGGCGTCTTCAACGCAGCGTACCACGAAGACATGATGAATCTTTAAAGATCATTGGCGGATTCTCCGCCTTTAGGTCTGGGAGGACTGAATATATTCGGGTTCGCAGCTCGCGAAAGAGCCTTGGAGGTCGAGCTACCCAACGTCTCCGACTACGTGGACTTGCGGCAGAGTACCTTAGAGTTGTGGACCCCTGGATCGAACCGACGTCTTCAAGAGGTACCGCTGGCCAATTGCTGGCTGCTGTTGATGGATTCTGGTTGCCCCTACATAGGACTATTCTTTTTATTCAGACTCCTCGGGCTACTACAGATCATGCCTACAGATGATCGAAGATCGAACGTGCTCCATGGCGACACCAGAGCCACAACACCTATGACAACACCTTACTCCTATACTACGATGAATTTGGGGGGCACTTTTGTGCTGAAAGGGGCAAGATTTAAAATAGTCTTCCGCTACATTTTGCGGAACGGATCGGCTACAAACGTGGATTTTTCGGCCTCTGATCCACACTAGTCCACGATTAAGCGAAAATGGCTTCCACGTTTTATTACACTTGATTAAACTATGCAAAGTGCTCGGCGCTTTCAATTTCACCCTCACGGGGAAATTAATTTCGCTATTTTCAAATCCCGTCCATCCGGCATCTCTCAATATACTAGTATAAAGCAAGTAATTTTGGGTTGTCGGCGATTGTTTTTATGATTATTTTTCATTGGCAAACAACACAGCAAAAGCAGCAACTGGAGCACTGGCGAAGGGCGACAGGTCGGCTTCATCATCCCGCGCCCTAGCAGTTCTGCGCGCGCGCTCTGGTACACATAGTAAGTCCATCGGATAGTCTAGTGCCTTGTATATCTGGCGCTGCTAAGCGTCGCGATCCTTCTCGTCGCCAACGTCGTCTCCGCCGCGCTGGCGCGACTCGATGCTGTCGAGGCCGCCACTGGGACGCGAATAACGCGGCCGTGCCCTCCTTTATGTCCTGCACTTAGTACATCGCGGCATAGTCGGTGCTCGCAGATATCGTGCGCCCGGTGCGGCGCGCGCTCTTGCGCTACCGTGCATGCCGGTGCTGGAGCGCAATGGACGGTAACTCCTGTGGTTCCATCGGCTTCGAGATGAAAAGGAGTAAGCTTACGCTTATCCTAAAGGCCTTGCAGGCAGGCTATTGCGGGCCTAGTATGCCGAAGCGACTGTATGGCCGCGCCGCCTCCCGTCGCATTGACGGGCGGTCGCATGCCGGTACGCATGGAGCTGGTTGGCCTGTCGCTCATTTTTGCAGTTGTCAAGATCCGGTAACGTAATCACTTCTTGCTTTGCCAACTCAGTCTTCCATTTTTCAAGTCCCTGATCGATTACGTAATCAGCTTATGATTTTATCTTGAATTGTGTATGTAAAAAACCAAGCTAGAGCCATGGTGGGGCCACACATATTCTCGAAAATACGGCAGCAAAAAAATCCACTAATGACATGCTAAAACTGGGCGGGTGTCTGCGTCGACGTTCGTGGGTGTGGAACCGTGACTGCGTGAATCCACCAACACAAGTTCCCACCATATGAAGAAGGCCTCTTAAATTCACTTAACGAGTGCAAATGAAAGTATTACGTGAACGCGCGTTTGTCCTCCGCCTGATGACTCGTCGTCTCATGTAAGCGAATAGCGCGTGCATATGTCTTGATCCTGGGCGTCCGCTGACAAGCGATGCAAACTCCAGATCAGGTCACATCAGCGATCCATGGGCCTCTACAAACGTCACTTGTGGATTTTCAATGGAGCCGCAGCAAGGCATCTACCTCTACGTGGCCGAGACGGCCGAGTCGACACGGCTTCAAGACCGCCGGTCGCTGCACAGCACTGGGTCGTCGTCTTCGGCCAACACGACGCCGGGTGGTCGGCGTCCCCCGCCCCCCGAGCCCACGGACGCCCGCAATGTCTTCACATCGGCGGGGCCGCGCACGTCATCATCGTATTACATGCATGAGCCGCAGCCATCGACGCCCGAGACGCTTCGGCACCACAACGCACCGCCGGCCGACGTGATTCCCGAAGAGCCCGAAAAAGCCATGATGCCCACGGCGGTGCAAGCCAGCTACGACTACCGCGCCAAGACGACCTTCATTGGGACGATCGCTGTCATCATTGGCGCTTTTGGTGGCATAGGTCTTGGCCTCCTTCTCTCCCACTGGCGCATCAGCCTTGAAGCTGTTCTTTGGGTCTCCCTCCCCGGCAACCTCTACATCCGCGCGCTTCGGTGTCTGATCGTGCCCATGGTCTTTTGCACCATCTCGACCTCGATCGCAGAAATCGTGCTTCTCAAGAAAAAGTCAATTCTATCCCTTCGGATAG
>NW_012156405.1:230462-234193 GCF_000151545.1 Saprolegnia parasitica CBS 223.65
CCAACATTTTCGAGGCGCTTGCCGACGGCTCGCTCCTCAGCATCATCATGTTTGCGCTGCCCCTTGGCGTTGCAATTGCGTGGTCGCACGCCGGTGAGATGGAAACCAACGTGCTCCTCAACACTTTACGTCAAATGCGACAGGCACTCTCGCTCATGATCAGCGCCGTGCTCCGAACGACGCCCTTTGCCGTCGTTTCTTTGATCGCCGGTGCCATCTCCACCTACAACACGTCCGGGTCGACAATCGTCTCGCAGGCCGGGTTTTTGATTTTGGCGTTCGTCACTGGCGTCGTGAGTCACACGCTGCTGCTGATGCCGTTCTTGTTCTTCCTCTTTACGCGCGCCAACCCGTACAATTACATGAAGCAGCTCGTGCCCGCCTACATGTATGCGTTTGGCTGCTCGTCGTCGATGGCAACCCTGCCCGTGGCCGTGGCCGTCGTGCACCAGACTCGCCAAGTCTCGCGCTCGATGGCACAGCTCGTCATGTTTCTTGGGACACCGGTCCACATGAACGCTGCGGGCGTGTACTATCCGCTCATGATGATCTTCCTCGCGGGCATGTCGGGCGCCAACGATAAGATCGGTACGCCGCAGCTTGTCGTGCTCTTTTTCGTCTCGCTGATTGGCTCGATGGGCACGGCACCGGTGCCCAATGCAGCGATCGTGATGCTCATGACGGTCTGGAAGACGGTGCTACCGACGACGCCGCTGCCATTGTCGTTCGTGTACATTGTAGCCTGCGACTTTGTTTTTGATCGGCTCTCGACCGTGACTAACGTGCACGGGAACATGTTTGTCACGCGGATCTTGGCCCAACGCTACGACGACCCGGTCGCGGCGTGGTCGGACGAGACGAGCGAAGACGCCCGGACGCCAGTCCCAGGCGTCTAACTTGGTGGTCACCTTCTACTCGTCTTGCTTGTCGCGTCGTCTTATCATAACGGTAACTAATTCATGTCATACTTTTTCTTGCCTACGACATGTATCCTGCATATCCTGCATGCACACGTACCAACCACGACGTTGGACAGTTTGATCAATGGATATATGGACAGATGGATAGATAGATACTAACTTACAGCTGTTAGTAGATTGATTTACCTGGTACCAACTGAGTCAAAGGAGCTTAAAAGTGTATATACAAACGACACGGCGACGACACGAACTTGGCAAAAAGATAACACTACATTACTTAAGGGCTCGACAGTGCGCGGTACTGGTTGTTTCTTGTCGACGGCGCCCCCTTCAAACAGCCACAGCACCCACGTGTCAACGACGGCTCTTCGTGTCGTTCTTGCTTGGACGCGAACACAAACACATTGAAGATGCCTTCGAGCGAAGTTTGCGAAACCGAATACTCTTGATGTAAAACGTTTGCTTGGCCGCCTCGACGACGCTGACCGAGAGCGTCGTGTGGAGCTTGAACTGCACGAGCGCCGGCTCGCGGAAGACGACGTCGATCGCACCATTTGTGGCCGCATGCAGGTGCTGGTCGATCGCGTCAAACATGTCTTCGCCGATCCACCACGAGCAGAAAGACGCAACGTCGACCGCGCCCTCGGTTGCCAAGCATGGCATGATCGACAGGCGAGATGAGCGGGTAGCATCGAACGAGAGCGGTCGCGAGCAGCCGGATCCAACGGCGGGTTGCAGATTCGAGCGCGTCTGCACCGACTTGGATTAGCGTGGCTGCAGCTCTGGAAAAGTCCTGGTAGTTGTTCTTCGAGGTCGGCGACCGTGTGTCCAAGGGCTTGGAAGCTGTCTACGTGCGTGTAGCCTTGAGCGACGAGCGTCTCAATATGCGAGTCGTGATCTTTCGCGAGCCACTTAAGCTTTCGTGACGCAGGAAGATGTGAGCGGAAGACGATGAGACACGAGCGGAGCTGAGCGAGGCGTGCCATGCAAGGTGTAGACGTGCGAGAACCATTCGATGAGATGGGCACGTGCGTTTACGCCATGCCTGATTCATGCACAGAATAATGTGCCAAGTCGTCCCTTTCCGTGCGCTATCGTTGCGTCGTGAGCTCTACCCCCATCCACTTCGATGTAAAAAAAAACACTAAAAGTCGATTTTGCTTTATCTCTACACGCTGCACACCATCAAATACGACTTGCACGACAAGTAGACGTTGCATTCCGTCCACGCAATTGAGCACGACTAGCCTCCGACCTGGATCACATGGGGCGCGGCGTCGGCATCTTCGGTCGAGCCACGGCCGTCGTCGAACTGGGCCGCGAGGATCCGGGTGGCAACCATGTTGCCGTTGATGTTGGTCATGGTGCAAATCCGATCAAAGAGAAAGTCGATGGCCACAATGTACACGAACGCATGCGGCAGCGCCTCGTTCGGCAGCACCGTCTTCCACACCGTCATAAGCATGACAAGGCCGGCGTTGGGCACGGGTGCTGTCCCCATGGAGCCCAGCAGCGACACGAGGAAGAGCACAACAAGCTGCGGCGTTCCAAGCGAGTTGCCCGACGCAATCGCAAGAAACATGGTCATGAGCGGGTAGTACAAGCCCGCGGCGTTCGTGTTGACGGGCGTGCCAAGGCACATGATCAATTGGCCAAAGCCCGGTGAGACTTGGCGCGTCTGGTGGATGACCGTCATGGCCACGGGGAGCGTCGCCATCGATGACGAGCACCCGAACGCAAAGACGTAGGCCGGAAAGAGCTGCCGGAGGTAGTTGTACGGGTTGATGCGCGTAAAAAGAAAGAGAAGAAGCGGCAGTGTCACCAGGGCGTGGCACGCGACGCCACTCAGAAACGCAAGCGCGAGGTAGCCGGCTTGGGCCACAAAGCTCGACGCGTTGGAATGGTAGCTCACGATCGACGAGCTTACAAGGAAGAGGACGGCGATCGGTGTCGCACGGAGCACAGCGTTGATGAGCGAGAGGAGTGCGTTACGACTTTGCCGAAGGAGGTTGAACAAATGGTTGCCAGCTGCGTCGCCGATGTGCGACTTGGCGACAGCGACGCCGAGCGGAAGTGCAAACATGATGATGCTCAAGAGCGACCCGTTGGCGAGCGAGCTAAAGATGTTGTCCGACACCATCAAGTTGATGATCGCGATCACTTGGTCGGTGAGCGAAAGTTGCTGGAACTTGCCTTGGATATGGAGCACGTTGTTGATGTCGTTGATCTGGTACAAGGCGCTGGCGGCAGTCCTGGGCTCAAAGCATGCGACCGACCCGTTCTCGGCTGCGCCCAAAAAGAGCCCGTTGGCGCACTTGAGCCCAATGATTGCGGCATTGCTCGATGCGTTCGAGGCGACAACAACCGAGCTCGGTGGGCTGTACATAGCGCGGAAAGCCAGTGCCACGACCATACCTTGGACGGCCGCGAGCGACGACGTGAGGAAGAAGACGACGACAGTCCGAAGCGTTAACACCGACGTCCGGTTGAGCATGATGACTTCGGCGATCGAGACCGTCATCGAGCAAAAGACCAATGGCACAACGAGGCACCGGAGCGCGCGCACAAAGAGGTTGCCGGGCAGTGCGATCCACTGCTGGACGTCGTCGCCGACCTCAAGCTTGGCTAGCAAGAGCCCCAGACCAATGCCGATGGCAGCACCGACGACGACTGCGATCGAGTTGACAAAGACAGAGCTCGAGCGCGAGTCAAAATTGCCGGCCGCGAGGTGCTTGGGGTCATGCTCTTCGAGAATCGGGTCGTCGTAGACCAGCGGGGGGTGCCCACGCCGTCATGCGGGTTGCGCGCTGA
>NW_012156405.1:243056-244872 GCF_000151545.1 Saprolegnia parasitica CBS 223.65
GTTAGCATGCAAGCGATCTTGTGTAGAGGTCGTCACGGACAATCTTGGTGTCTTGATCCAAACGTACCGGTAGGAACAAACCAGACACCTCGGAAAACATCCCTCACGAAGCAGCAACGTTGCAGCAGGTGGGACTTGAAGTTGCCATTTGTAAACCTGGATGCTGCCAGGTGCAATTGTTGACAGATGTTGCTATCGAACGTCGCGCCATAGCCACACGTCCCGAGGACGATGTAGATTCGTTCTCAGGATGGTTAGCGCAGACATCCACACACGACACGAGTACGGTAATATGCGACGCCATCCTGGAGCCATCTCGTCTTGCTGATATTTGACGTAGTAGGCCGAAATGAAATATCGTCGTCCTTGATCGGTAAATGCCATTGTTCGTACAGATTGTAGAGTGCCAGGGGCAAAGCCACGAGCGTTGCCGTTGCGTTCTTTCCCTGGGTTGCATCACCCATATTTTCTAGAGAGTAGTACACAGGCAAGTACAACAGGCAAACGCGATGCCGCGCAATCTCAAACGCATCGCATGCAGTTGCAGGAACCCAATGAATTGGTTCTTTCCGACGTCCACGCAGTTGCAGACCTGCTGATGGATGTGCCCAATCAAAGGAGTCTCGGTATCGACACGGGTAACTCAATGTATACCCCTCTGGAAAGGTGGGGCCAACACATCGAACGATCTTGCTCGCTATCGGGACTTGAAAGCGGACTGTCTTGGCTCGCTCGGCAGCAGCTCCCGTGTAGCTGCTCGAGTTCTGTCGACTCACCCAGGTGCAGACGATTGCAACATCACGTCTCTTAGGACCGCGTCAGCGCATCACGTGCATAGACAGCCGCACATCTCGTTCCGTTGTGAGAAGAACGCGCAATCCAGCATATTGCTGCACATGGTCACCGTGAGCAACCACACTCAATGGTGCACCAAAGAGAAAACAATAAAACGGGACTAGTAGGTAATTGATACTTAGCTAGCTACACGTAGCTACGCAGGAGCGAGGGGTAAATACATATAAAACAACGCCATGTAGACGCGAATGGCGTGATCGACAACTAGACTCGAATGGGGTGGTCGGTGGCGGCGGCGGTGTCATCGATCGAGTCGTGGAGGTCGTCGTTGAAGCGGTCGGCGAGCATGCGAGCCACCACCATGTTGCCGTTGACATTGGTTATGGTCCGGATGCGATCAAAGAGAAAGTCGACGGCCATGACGATCGCAAAGGCCGGGGGGACCTGCGTCGCCGACGGAAACACCGTCTTCCAGACCGTCAAGAGCATGACGAGACCGGCGTTCGGCACGGGCGCCGTGCCCATCGAGCCAATCAGCGCGACGAAGAAAAGCACGACCCACTGCGGACCATGGAGCTCGTCTTCGATGCCCGACATGTGTGCCATAAAAACCGTCATGACCGGTTGGTATAGCCCCGCGGCGTTCATGTTGGTGGGTGTCCCGAGGCACAAAATGAGCTGCGCAAGGGACCGGGAGACTTGGCGCGTCTGGTGCACGACCGTGACGGCAACAGGCAAGGTCGCCATCGAGGAGGCACACCCAAATGCAAAGACGTACGCCGGCACGAGATGACGGAGGTACTTGTACGGGTTGCAGCGCGTCCAGAGAAAGAGCAATAGCGGCATCACGAGCAGCACATGACAGATCACGCCAGCCAGAAATGCCAAAAAGACGTAGCCAAAGGCGGCTGCGTTCGCCTCCTTGATCTTGTACGAGACGATCGCACTCGCGAGGAGGAAGAGCACCGCGATCGGAGTGAGGCGCAAGAGACCGTCAATGAGCACCAAGATAGCATTCCGC
>NW_012156405.1:246306-255980 GCF_000151545.1 Saprolegnia parasitica CBS 223.65
CAATAGGTGCACGCCGACGCCGCCTAGGAACGCCGCGAGGAGGTACCCGCCGTTGGTCACCACCGTGTTGGTCAAGTTGTCGTACGTCACGATCGCGCTCATGAGCAAAAACGCGACGGCGACGGGCGTCGCTTTCAAAATCACCTGCAGCATGATGAGCATCGCGTTGCGCGTTTGTCGGAGCACGACCAGCATTGCATTGTGTTCTGGTAGCCCCGTGTGCGACTTGGCAATGGCAAAGCCGAGTGGGAGTGCAAACGTGATGATGCTCAGTAGCGAGCCATTGGCGAGCGCGGCAAAGATGTTTTGGGGCACCAAGAGGTTGATGATGGAAATGACCTCTTGCGTCAACGACAAACTGCGCAGCGTCGTGTTGACGGCCAAGACGTGGTTGACATCGCTCGCAACGAAGCGCGTCGATGGCGACGAAGTCTCCAACGCGACGCACGCAAGCTCGTTGGCGTCGGTTGGTATGGCATACTTGCCGTTGGGGCACTCGAACTTGAACACGAGCGACGTGGTTGCAAGGAGCCCCGATGGTGGTTTGTGGTTGCGCACGACAGAGTGGTAAATGCCGGCAACAATCATGCCTTGGACGACCGCCAAAAACGACGTGAGAAAGAAAGTGCACCCGGTGCGCCACGAGAGAAGCGACGCCTTCTTGAGCACGACGATCTCGGCAACAGCGACGGCCATGGCCGAGAAGACAGCGGGCACCATGACGCAGCGCAGCGCCCGAACAAAGAGGTCACCGGGCAGTGCCACCCACGCAATCGCATCGGACGAGAGGTCGAGCGTCGCCAAAAGAAGCCCAAGACCGACACCGATGCCGGCGGCCACGATGATGGCGAGCGAGCTCAGGACATAGGGACGTATCGCGGGCTTTTTCATATGAGGCTCGGGCATCGAGTCGCCGGTCTCAAAAGCGTCATCGTCGACAAACCCTTCGTACTCGGAGATAACGGGCGTGAAGCGCTCGTCCGACTGCTTGGAAAGCAGGTTGCCACGCACGTGGAATGTTTCAACCGGTGGCGGTGGACGGCGGACGCCAGCTGCCGTTGGGTTCTGGTTGAGGTTGGTGGCTGTGGCGCCGCTGCTGCTGAGCGTCGGTGCGTTGGACTCCCGCGGCGCTTCGCCATCAAAAAGCACCACACCTCGCGTTGCCATTTTGCCAGTGCGTTTTCCACGAAGAAGGATTTGTCGAAGACTAGGCCATAGCATCGAAGGTTTAACCGATAGGGTTGCGTTACGTATTCGTTCCAATTTTCCAACAAGACGACCAGGTTGATAAACACTTATCATGCTAGAAGGCTCGTATTCTTTAGAAGGATCAACTATGTGGGTGGACGCCGTGCCAGCTTATCGTACAAGCCGCGTGCTCTGTGATGGGATCGCGGGTCGATGGCGACACGGGATGGAACATTAACCGTTCTAATCTTTCAGCGTCACATTCTTCTCCGCTCGAACCGTGTACAGGACCCTGCGTTAGTGAGCCTATTTGGTTATTCTTTACGGGTCTGTAGTCCCCTGAAAAGAGAATGACTGTCGACTCCGACTTAAAACGTGTTGCAACTAAACGGCGGTGCAGAGCCGCAGATGTTGAGGATGCGAGGTGTAAAGATGGCGCACGCCGGAATAATGCCGTCATGGGCCACAATGCTATTTGGCTTAACGCAGGGCGCTCTCTCTTAATATATATCGCTTGGTGTTGAGCTGTGGCTGGAGATGGAGTAAAACATTTTGCCGCTTTGGGGCGGAAAACACGGTGATTGCGGGCACGCCCGACGGTGTGGAGCGCGCATTTCGGTGTGCAAACTCTCGATGCCACGTGTACTAACACCGAACGGGTCGAATTTGCTGGGGCCTCGACCAACTGGACACGGTAGTGGAAGCGCGACGTCAAGGCGGTGCCACCCTAACCACATCCAGATGCTAAGCGTGGACCAATCAACGTCCATGTAGATTCTGCGAGAGTTGATGCCCTCTATAAATGGATACATCAACGCGAAGGTGCGGTAGCGACACGCCATGAATCCAATTATTCCCTTATACAAGTACTTTAGAACCCGAACCGATTGCCACGTACAATTTTGTGGGTACTCTTTTACGTTTTAAGCGAATTACAGTTGCGCACCCCGATCCTGGGTCCCTGTCCGCTGCGCAAAACCTTGACGTTGGCGATCCGACACAAAGGATGGACAGACGGCGTGCGAGCGCTTTGGCACTTGGTCGCATTGTTCATTTTGCACACCATGGGACACACGGGTCCGCTGCTGCGCAAGAACGTGTGGCTCAAGAAGCGGCGGCCGATCGCGACCCTCTTCGAAATCATCGCACCGGCGTTTGCGCTGATTGCATTTGCTGTCCTGCAGTCATTGATGTATGGCAGCTACAAGGTGTCGTTCGCACCCGGCTGGCAAAACTGGCCGCTGCTCCCAGGCTACCCCAACGTCAACTACGGCGACCGCGTCCAGACGTATGGCAGCAAGCGTGGCATGCACTTTGCCGAGCCTTCCGTGTACCAATGGCTGCAAAGCTCGATGGGCGAGAGCTACGACACCAAGATCTGCTTTCAGAACCCGTCGCCCGACGAGCAAAAGTCGACCAAGTGCCAAAAAGCGCTTGCGCTGCGGCCCAAGCTCGCGATCGTCCCGGACACGCTCTTTACGCGCAAGTACTTTGCCGCAGCGCTCACGACGTGGTACCCGTCGCTATCGGTACCCATCGCGGACAACAAGACGGTCACGATTTCCGGCATTACGGCCGACGACTTCGTCTTCTTCGAGTCGGAAGTCGCGCTCGAGGCCTATGTGACGAGCCCGTCGTACGGTCCGGAAGAAGACGATTGGTACTACCGGTATTCGTCACGGGACGAGCCCGCCAAGGAGGGCCCGACCACGGCGCCGCTCCGCGCAGCCATCGTCTTCAACATCGCGCCAGCGCCAAACAAGATTGGCACGTTCCAGACGGTCGAGTACACGCTGCGGTTCCCGAACCTCGACCGGGGCCAAAAGTTTGCACCGCCCATGCAGACGGGCCAGCGCTACGACCCGCTGCAAATCGAATTCAAGCCCGACGATGCCATGGCGTACACGCAAGAGGGGTTTGCGACCGTCGACACGATGGTGGCTCGCCTCCTCAACTGCCTCCCGGCGTGGGATGCTACCGCGCAGTCGACCAACGGGTCGTGCACGGTGGCTGCGTCGACGTCGGCGCTGGCGGCCGATGAAGCGCTTCAGTCCGTCGCGGACGCCGACTGGAAGGCCCTTTTGCAGCAGCTCGATCGAGGGTACGCCTGGAGCCTTGAAAACTCGACGCTCGCGACGCTACCCAAGGCGTTTCGCGAGGCGTATCTGCGCCCGCTTCGCCAAGCGCCGCAGCCGTACCTCGGCGGCGCCACCGACGTCTTTCCGATGCAAGGCTACGGTATCAACACGCTCTTTGACAGCGATATGCTCTTGGCAACGGCGATGCCGGCAGCCATGGTGCTCTTCAGTCTCTTCCTTGTCGGCAACATTGTTGGTGCATTCGTGCTCGAGAAGGAGACGCGCTCCAAGGAGTACATGCTCGCACTCGGGTTGCACCCGTCAGCCCTCGTCGCATCGTGGTTCCTCCTCTACAGCGTCATCATCGTGCTTGTCGCGGCCATCGAAACGCTGGTCGTTGCCGTCGGCAACATCTTTCCCAACTCGTCACTGGCCTGCCTCTTTCTGCTCTTCTTGGGGTTCCACCTCGCGACCTTGTCGTTTGGGTACGCGGCCTCGACACTGTTTTCATCGACCAAGGCGGCGACGTACGTCACCCAGCTCGTCTTTATGCTGCTCACGATCGCTGGCTACGTGCTCCCGGATGCCGCGGGCGAAGGCGCCAAAGCCGCCATCTGCCTTTGCCCACCCGCTGCGATCGTGCTCGCGCTCCAAGTCGTGCTCCGCGCCGAGTACTATACGCAAGGCATCACGTTTGCGAACGCGTCGGTGTTGCAAACCAACCGGTTCCGCTACTCGACGGCGGTTGGCATGCTCTTCCTCGACGTCGTCGTCTTTCTGCTACTCGGTTTGTACCTCGAGCGCGTGCTCACCGACAAGCAGCCGTGGTACTTTCCGGTGTCGCCGTCGTATTGGCGCCGGCGGTCCGGTGCGGCACCGATGACGAGCGCGCCCTTGCACGACGAAAGCAACGACGTCGAGATGCCCGAGCCCCACCTTTTGCAGCAGGAAAAGGACGGCCGGGCGCTGGTGGTCCAGGGTCTGCATAAGAGCTTCGGTGCGCACGTCGCGGTTGACAATTTGCATCTCGCGTTCTACGAAGGCCAGATCTCGTGCCTTCTTGGTCACAACGGCGCGGGCAAGACGACGCTCATCTCGATGCTCACGGGGATGTTGCCGCCGACGGCCGGTGACGCCACGATCCACGGTCACTGCCTCTCCACGGACCTTCGCGCGATCCAGGCGTCGATGGGTGTGTGCCCCCAGCACAACATCCTGTACGAGAACCTCACGGTCTCCGAGCACTTGCGTCTGTACGCTGCCATCAAGAACGTCGCAGATATTGACGCCGCCGTGACGGCGACGCTCGCCGAGGTGGACCTCGTTGACAAGGCCAACACCCTCGCCAAGGGCCTCTCGGGTGGGATGAAGCGCAAGCTCTCGGTCGGTATCGCGCTGCTTGGCGGCAGCCAGCTCGTCTTTCTCGATGAGCCCACGTCTGGCATGGACCCGTACAGCCGCCGCGCTGTCTGGTACAACCATCTTTTGCCTTATCTCAGATCTGATATCCGTTCCATATTAGGGACCTCTTGCTTCGGAACCGGAGCCAGCGCATTATGATTCTGACCACGCACTACATGGAAGAAGCCGACGTGCTTGGCGACCGCATCGCCATCATGGCCAACGGTGCGCTGCAGTGCGCGGGCTCGTCGCTCTTTCTGAAGACGCGGTTCGGCGCCGGGTACACGCTGACGTTGGCCAAGGCCAATGCGAGTGTGAACATGGACGCGGCGCTTCTCCAGCTCGTCGAATCCTGTGTCCCGGACGCCACGCTCGCCTCGCTCGTTGCCACTGAGGTCGTCTTTACCCTGCCGTCGTCGTCCGCGTCGGCGTTTCCCAGTCTTTTCGAAACGCTCGACGCGTCACTTGAGCGCGTCAATGTCGCGTCGTACGGTATTTCCGTCACGACGCTGGAAGACGTCTTTATCCACATTACAGGCCGCGTCTCGGACCCAAGTGGCGCGGTGGCCGTACCGATGGAACCGACGACGACGCTTGCGGCGTCGTCGCGGTCGTTTGTCTCGCAGCTGACCGCGCTCCTGCTCAAGCGACTGCATGTCGCCAAGCGGGACACGCGCACGCTCTTCAGCTCGATCGTACTGCCGCTGCTTCTCGTCGCGATCGGGTTTGGCTTGATGAAGTACGTCTACGAGCACGACACGACGACGGTGCAGCCGCGGTTGGCCCTCGATACGTCGCCGTACCCGGACGCAGGCGCTAGCCCGACACCGTACGTCTGCCTCAACAACGATGCAACGGCCTGCAGTGCGCTCATGGAGCGCTTCTCCGGCGCCCGTCCGGTACCGTTGCCGTCTCTGGGTGCGACTGCGTACTCGACGCCGACCGTCAATGTCTTTGGTATCACGTACGGTGACATGCCACGCCCTTCCGACTGCGACGGGCGCAGCTACTATGCTGTCTGCAAGGCGGCGCCGGCCAAGCTCAACTCGACCGACGGTTTTGAGCTTCGGTTTTCCACCGAGCTCTACGCGCGCGGCTTCCGCGCCGGGAACGACGAGGTGCAAATGGGCGGGTACCTCCTCTACGTCTCGCCGACGGACAATGTCATGAGCTACACGCTGTTTGCCAACACGTCGTCACCGCACGCCGCGCCTGTCTTCAAGCGCCTTCTGCATCAAGCCATGTACCGCAGCTTTGCTAGAGCCAACGACATTGAGCTCCGCGTTGCCGTGCACCCGCTGCCAGAGACCACGCGAACGGCCGAGTATCGACGTAAGAGCCGACAGCGGTGGGGCGATTCCATGGGCTACGTCGGTCTCGGCTGCTTCCTCTTTGCGCTCGCCTTCTTCCCCGGTGGGATCGTCACGTTCATCGTCAAGGAGAATCAGCTCACGGCCAAGCACCAGCAGCTTGTCTCGGGCGTCTACCTCTCGGCGTTCTGGGCCGCCAACATCCTCTACGACCTCCTGAGCTTCCTCCCAATGCTCGGCATCTTGCTCGGGCTCATTCTGGGCTTTGGCATTACACCCTACACGGCCAACTCGGAGGCGGTCGACGACGCGTTCTTGGCGACAGCGGCTCTCTTCTTTCTTACGGGTGTCGCGCTCGTCGCGTCGGCGTACGTCGGTGGCTTCTTCCTCAAGGAGCATTCGTCGGCGCAGACGATCATGGTGCTTTCGCACCTCGGTGTCACGATAGCCTTTTTCGTGGCCGAGAATGTCTTGTATACGTTCTCAAAGCCGAGCATGAACAACGTCTGGCGCGTGGCGCCGCTGTACGCTCTTGGCGACGGTCTCCGCAACGTCACGGCGGCGAACGCCAAGTACATCACGCTACCCAACGGCACGTCGACCAAGATGCGTCTGCATGCCCTCGCCCCCAGCGGTGTCTACGAGCACCTGACGTACCTCGGGGCGACCGCCGGTGTCTTCTTCGCTTTGCTCTTCTGCCTCGAGTATCTTCGCACGGTCAAGGCGCATTCGTACAACGCGACACCCGATGCGACGGACGCTGCATCGATGACAGACACGGACGTGATTGCGGAGACCGCGCGCGTCACGGCGCTGTCGAGCGCGACCGACAACGCGGTCGTCATTGACCAGCTGCGCAAGGTCTTCAACGACTTTTTCTTCCGCGCCGAGCCAGTCAAAGCGGTGAAAAGCCTCTCGGTCGCGCTGCCAAAGGGCGAGTGTTTTGGTCTTCTTGGGGTACGACTCTCACGCCATAATCGCGAGGTCTCACGCGCTCATTAGGTCAACGGGGCCGGCAAGTCGACGACGCTCAAGATGCTGCTCGGCGAGGTCGCGCCGTCGGCAGGCCGCGCCTTCCTCGCTGGCCGCAACGTCGTGTCGCAGCACAACCAAGCACGCACGCTCGTCGGGTATGCCTTAAGCGTCCTTGGTGCAACAGGTCGTTCACGAGTGTCTCGCATAGGTACTGCCCGCAGTTTGATGCCCTCTTTGACCTCCTCACGGTGCGCGAGCACTTGCAGCTGTACGCGGCGCTGCGCGGCCTTCGCGGGTCGGATGCCAAGCGCGCGATTGCACAACTCGTATCCAAGCTTCGGCTCACGTCGTTCGAGCACGTCCTTGCGTCGCACTTGAGCGGCGGCAACAAACGCAAGCTCTCGGTTGCGATCGCCGTGATCGGGTCGCCGCCCATCATCATCCTCGACGAACCGTCCACGGGCATGGACCCGGTGTCGCGCCGGTTCCTTTGGGAGGTCATCTCGGACCTCTCGACGCACCAGCGCGAGTCGACGGTCATTCTGACGACCCACTCGATGGAAGAGTGCGAAGCCTTGTGCTCGCGCGTCGGTATCATGGTCAGCGGCGGTCTCCAATGCCTCGGGAGCATCCAGCACATCAAGCAAAAGTTTGGTCACGGCCTCGTACTCGACCTCAAGCTGCGCGTGCCCGAGCAAGAGGCGATCGAAGCGATGGCCGCCACGCTGCCGTCCACGCTCAACATGGACGACATGATCCACTGGTGCGGCCGTCTTCGCAAGCCGTCGCGCGCGTCGCTTTTGGTGCCTGACCACGCCACGGGCTTCTTCCTCGCCCACTTGGCCAACACCGAGGGCGCGGTCGACGTTGCGTCTTTCTGCTCGTGGTGGATCGGCGAAGACATGTTTGACGCGCTCGCCCAGCACCTGCATGCGGCCACAAACGGTGCGATCGACGTCGTCTTCCGCGAGCCGGCGCTCGTGCAGTTCAAGCTCCACACGACGCTCTCGGCCGCGTTCAGCGTCGTCGAGGCGGCCAAGCAAACGTTTTCCATTCAAGAGTACGCGGTCTCGCAGACTTCGCTCGAAGACATCTTCAATGCGTTTGCGTCCAAGCAAGAACGACGCGAAGAGCCAACGTTGACACGCGGGTGCTGCGGCTGCTTGAAGGGGGCGCCGTCGACAAGAAACAACCAGTACCGCGCACTGTCGAGCCCCTAAGGAAGTGTCTTCGTCGCCGTGTCGTTTGCATATACACGTCAATTCAACTGGTCGATGCATCAAATACTTGACTAAAACACACACAATGTGAGCAATATGGCAGAGGTGGTGTGGTCGCATTTGTATTAGCTTCGAGTAGCAAAGCGACGTGAAATAGTGCGTACCTCGTGTGAAGTCTCATATAGCTTGCAGCGTTTTCTTCTATGCCAAAGAGGGTTAGAGATTTTTCTCCTGTCACCACCGTAAATCTATCTTGCAGCTTGCCGTGAGGTATGCGAGGCACGAGAGTGGAAAGGAAGAGTACATTATCCAGACATCCGAGTACAATCAGAAAATCCCTTTCCCAGAGGTCTAGAACCATCTCTTGGTCAGCTGGAGGATCGTGGTTCTCATACTATCTATCGACTCGTATCCTTCGACGAACTGTCCAACGTCGCGGTTGGTACGTGTGCATGCAGGCTGCATGTCGTTGGCAAGAGAGGGTTTGGCATGCATTAGATACTGTTATGATAAGACGACGCGACAAGCAAGACGAGTAGTAGGTGACCACCAAGTTAGACGCCTGGGACTGGCGTCCGGGCGTCTTCGCTCGTCTCGTCCGACCACGCCTCGACCGGGTCGTCGTAGCGCTGGGCCAAGATCCGCGTGACAAACATGTTCCCGTGCACGTTCGTCATGGTCGAGAGCCGATCAAAGATAAAGTCGCCGGCCACAACGTACACAAACGACGAGGGCAGCGGCGTCGTCGGTAGCACCGTCTTCCAGACCGTCATGAGCATCACGATCGCTGCATTGGGCACCGGTGCCGTGCCCATCGAGCCAATTAGCGAGACGAAAAAAAGCACGACAAGCTGCGGCGTTCCGATCTTGTCGTTGGCGCCCGACATGGCTGCGAGGAAGATCGTCATGAGCGGATAGTACACGCCCGCTGCGTTCATGTGGACCGGCGTCCCGAGATACATGACGAGCTGCGCCATCGAGCGCGAGACTTGGCGGGTCTGGTGCACGACGGCCACGGCCACGGGCAGGGTTGCCATCGACGACGAGCAGCCAAACGCATACATGTAGGCGGGCACGAGCTGCTTCATGTAATTGTACGGGTTGGCGCGCGTAAAGAGGAAGAACAAGAACGGCATCAGCAGCAGCGTGTGGCTTACGACGCCAGTGACGAACGCCAGAATCAAAAACCCACCCTGCGAGACGATCGTCGACCCGGACGTGTTGTAGGTGGAGATGGCTCCGGCGACCAAAAACACGACGGCAAAGGGCGTCGTTCGAAGCACGGCGTTGATCAAGAGCAAGAGTGCATTTCGCACTTGCCGTAAAGTGTTGAGGAGTACGTTGGTTTCCATCTCACCGGCGTGCGACCGCGCAATTGCAACGCCAAGGGGCAGCGCAAACATGATGATGCTGAGGAGCGAGCCGTCGGCGAGCGCCTCGAAAATGTTGTCGGGCACCGATGAGGCTGATGATCCCAATCACTTGGTCCGTGAGCGTCACAG
>NW_012156405.1:256080-257394 GCF_000151545.1 Saprolegnia parasitica CBS 223.65
TCGGCCGACGGTGCGTTCTGGAGCCGAAGCGTCTCGGGCGTCGATGGCAGCAGCTCGTGCATGTAATACGGCGATGCCGTGCGCGGCCCCGGCGATGTGAAGACAGTGCGGGCGCCCGTGGGCTCGGGGGGCGGGGGACGCCGACCACCCGGCGTCGTGTTGGCCGAAGACGACGACCCTGTGCCGTGCAGTGACCGACGGTTTTGACGCGGTGTCGACTCGGGCGTCTCGGCCACGTAGAGGTAGATGCCTTGCCGCGGCTCCATTGAAAATCCACAAGTGACGTGCCAAATGATGGGCGGGTGTCTGCGTCAACGTTGGCGGGCGTGGAACTGTGACTAACGTGCATCAACTCGCATGGCTTCCCACCATATGAAGAAGCCGCCTCGAATTCACTTAGCGAGTGCGAATGGAAGTGACAGCCGTGTTGCGTCAACGCGCGTTTGTCCTGCGCGAGAGGATGCGTCGTCTCATATAAGCGAATAGCGCGTGCATATGTCCTGATCCTGGGTGTCCGCCGACGAGCGATGCAAACTCCAGATCAGGTCGCATCAGCGATCCGTTCCGCAAAATGTGACGGAAGACCACTTTGAATCTTGCCCCTCTCAGCTTCGGCAACTATCGATCAGCTTAACGTCCTAGGCCAGACAATGTTTCGTCCAGGCAGCGAGATACAAACCAACACAACAGAGTGAGCATCGAATGTGTGGAAATCCAATGCACTGGAGCTGGTGTCGTCAACTGCACTTCAACGATATCCTTGTAGAACGATAAGATTCCGTGTACATACCGGTAGTTTTATATGTGTGGATAGAAGAAGCACGGTAGCCATAGATGATGATGCCGGGCCCAGCTCCATGCGGCAGACGATGCCACGTATTGTATTGAGGCGCAATCTGGCGCACGATCTTTAGCGGTATGGCGAGGATTCAATTCTCTGCCGTGTTGGCTCCAGGAGCCACTGTCACGACCGAGTGCTCTGGTTCGGATTGCTCCGCCGTCGCACGTCGAGAACGTGGCGGGGGCTTGGGAGGTCGCCAACGCGGTCGCGACGGCAACGCTGCGGTGTCAGTAGCGAGCTGTAGCAGAATTCCATGACTAGTGTACAAGGTATCGAATGGCTTTGGTTGATGGGACATGCTCGAAAGATTGCGGTGACCCGATGTGCCCATTGCCACCCTGCCGAAAGAAGACCATTATTGCACGTGATCTGCTGGATTTGAAATGCTGCGAGTGGCGTGAGCGGACTCATGTTCCGTTGTTGTTGAAGTGAGTCTATTTAGATATAATTTACACTGTATCGAATGGCTTTGG
>NW_012156405.1:257668-271942 GCF_000151545.1 Saprolegnia parasitica CBS 223.65
GGAGCAAAGTTGTCGCGTAGCCATGCGTCGTGCCGCAGGGCGGCCATCATTTGGAAGAGGCACAATGCTTGAGTGTTCAGCAGCAGGTGTTGGAGGTGCAGCTTGGTCAAGAACGCGGCTCGTTGGGCGGCTGCCTCAGGCGTCACAAGGGGCGCCTCGGGGCGAAAGACTCGGTCGTTGCGGGCAAGCCAGACGGTGTGGAGCACGCACGCGCGGAGGATCGGCCACATCATGGCCGCGGCGCGCCGACGGTAGCGTTGGGCTGTCACCAGCGGTGGACTCATGTTCCGTGGTAACGGCAGACACACTTTCTGGAACGGGACGTCTCGCGAAGTCGGTCGAACTCTTAGCGTCTGCCGTGCAAACGGCATCGCTAAAAAGCGTCGCATTCGTCTATACCTTAGTCAATACATGCAGATAAGTTCGACAAGATTACCATGGGCAAAATAAGCTCTTACCGGTAGTGTCGCCTGGACCCATCAAGCTCGGTATTATCAGCGTCACCCAAGGAATCATCGGAATGGACCTTGCACCTCCGTGCCTCTCTCCACAGGCCAAGTCAGCCCGAGATTTGCGCCAAACGTGCCGACCTACTACGACGTATGGCGTCAAGCTTACCAGTGCCTTGATCAAAAGGGCTCACTGCAAATTAGCTGGAGAGCCGACTATCGGTATGGGTTGAAGGCGAGAGAAGACAAAAAGTACGAGCTTCGCAGGTTATCCGAAGCAAGCAGTTTTGCATGTTGAATCCAAAAGACACGATGCTCCCTCTTTCAGAGTCCAAAGGGCAGCCACTCTGCATGTCGCTGCTTCTGTTTTTGCCTAGTATAGAGGGTCCACTGACGTGAGGATCACTGAACGGCTAGAGTACTTTTATGCGCATTCGCGTATGCATCATACTATTAATAGTAGAGCATAGCTCTTACCGTGCGCAATTTCGTTCTTTGAACGCCCACAGGCGACGAGTGATAAGCGAGACGAGCCCCCTCACGCTGCCACCGAAGCTGCCCGCCGAGAGAGTAAAGAAGAAGGAGATTCCAAGTCCTGTATGCATGCCCAGTCTTTGAAAACATGAAGAAACCAGGAAACGCGTTCATGTATACCACAATTAGACCCTGTACGATAGCAGGGTACTGTGGTGAAGTGCCTCATCGTCCAAGTCCACGCAGTCGCGAGTGTGATTGCGCGACTGCACTAGCTCGACATTCTACTGTCAGACCATTTTGGAGGACACGTGTAGCAATCGGTCGGACGTCGACGTCAGGGTTTGAGGATTGCGTCCTCGCGAGGACGCAAAAATGATTGTGATAGCACGAGCAGCGACGGTCACTCGAACGCAGGCTCGTTTTTCGGTCACGCGACAGTCACACCTCCACATGGCGACCAGCTGGGGTCATGTCGATTCCAGAGCCCCGTCTGGTATTACAACCAGGTGATCGCGGCCATTTCTGCACGCAAATTGCTGACGGAGTTGGCGAGTCGTCGAGGCGACGTTGGATGACGCGGCTTCCGCATCAAACGAGGTATCGGCTCGCAGCCACACTCACATCAGAGACGGGCGCCTCGATGCCCCGCCCCTTGTCGAATGTAGCGTCGGGTTGGACGCTATGTAGCTACATGTAGATGACGCAGGTGCCACGGCATTCAAAGCAAGGGAAAGCGCGCCGCTTGCAGTCCGGAGGGGCGCAGTCTTGATGACGCCGCCGATCGTGCCTCTCGCTTGATGACAATTGCACTCCATTCCATGAATTGTATCGCAGAGCCAAGTGTGCCAGCAACAAATTCATCGTTTCGAAGAGCGCGCGTGTAGAGACGGAAGCGTCGTTGAAGTGCACTCGACCTTGCGCAAAGGCGCCGGTCCGGCGCATTACAAGGGTGTGTCACGAGTACAGCGCGTCTTCGATTGGCTGAAATGCAATAGCTTTATCCATGTGGGCCAATCCATGGCGAGAAGGACGGCAGATGGCCAGTCGCGATGAGTCGCGATTGGTGTTTGCCAAACGAGCCGCGTCTCTCCCTTGCTCCTTGGCTCCTCTCGGCCATACGTTCCAGCTGCGGGGCGCTACGCAGTGTCCGTGATACGCCACATACGTAATATAAGACGTCGGAGGCTGTCGCATGGGGGCTCGGTGCCGTCCAGAAGTACCGTCTCTCAATGATCGACTTTGCCCTTTTCCTGTACACGTTCGATCGGCAACTGACTTGCTTCGGGTTAAAGGAAAGCCAAGCGTCACGGACATCTTGCATTTTTTTCTCTTGGCGTTTGTATGCCACAGGTACAGTTTGTCGCCATGTCCCAATCCATATCATACAAAGCAAAGCACCTGGGTGAACCGGGTATCTGCGCTTCCATCCGCACGCCAATGTCCCATGGTGGCCGACCAAGCATTGTTTCCGCAGTAGTATTCTTTAACCTTCCAGCTTGTGCGCAGGACCGTCAGGATGGACACGACTCCGAAAAGTGGCATCCTGCTCTTCTCCAACGACCAGTTGCCGGCGCGTCGGCGGTCGTTCAACTCGGCGCCGTCGTCGGACGGCCAGCCGCGCCGAAAACTGCCGCCGCCGCCCGAGCCTGTCGGTGTCCGGACCAACTTTACATCCGGCAAGCCAATGCATGAGTCGCTTCCCGTGACCAACTACGAATACCACGAGGACCCTATTCTCGAGGAAGACAAGGAAATCCCGATGCAAGGCGACTTTGACTCGCGGACGTCCAACACGTACGTCAACTCGATCTACGTGCTCATCGGTGCGGCGATCGGCGCCGGCGTTGGCCTCGCGCTCACGAACGCCGACCTCAACGAGGACGGCCGCAAGTGGATCGCGCTGCCCGGTGACCTCTTTGTGCGCGCGCTTCGCTGTCTTGTTGTGCCCATGGTGTTTGCGTCCATGGCGGTCGTCATTGCCGAAGTCGTCGTCTTGAAAAAGACGTCGATTCTGTCGTGGCGCACGGGCGCCATCTTCTTCCTCACGTCGTTCCTCGCTACGATCCAAGGTGTCGCGATCGCGCTCGTCTACCGCAGTACGTTCAGCTCGCGCACGGCGGCCGGCAAGTCACCGCTGCCGCAACCCGAGCTCGCGTTCAAGTGCCAGAACGGCTTGTACCTCAACATGTTTGACAACGGGTCGCTTGCGTGCTCGGAGCTCCAGCAGATCAACTCGACGCTGTTTACGACCGTCGATGTCAACAACATGCTGACGGTCAAGAGCACGATCGCGCAGCTCTCGCTCACGCAGCAGATCATTGCCATCATCAACCTCATGGTGCCCGACAACATTTTCGACTCGCTTGCCGAAGGTCAGCTCCTCTCGGTCATCATGTTCGCCTTGCCGCTCGGCTATGCGATCGCCAAGTCGCACAACGGTGCGCCGGCCGACAACAGTCTCCTCAACATCATCCGCCAGACGCGCAATTCCATCTTGATTTTGATCAACGCCGTCTTGAACATCACGCCGATCGCGGTCGGGTTCCTCATTTGCAATGCCGTCATTTCGTACCAAGCGAGCGCCAACGACGTCTTCTCGCAGGCCGGCTACATCGTGCTCATGTTCCTCGCCGGTGTCTTCAGCCACGTCATGGTTGTCATGCCGCTTGTGCTCTTCATCTTTACGCGCTGCAACCCGTACAACTACATGCGCCAGCTCTTCCCCGCCTACGTCTTTGCCTTTGGCTGCTCGTCGTCGATGGCCGCGCTGCCCGTCGGTGTCACGGTCATCCACCAGACGCGCCAAGTGTCGCGGTCGCTCGCGCAGCTCATCATGTGTCTTGGCACGCCGGTCAACCTCAACACGTGCGGCCTCTACTACCCGCTCATGACCATGTTTATGGCCAACTACGCCGGCCTCACAGACGACATTGGTGCGCCGCAAATGGCCGTCCTCTTCTTTGTGAGTCTCCTCGGCTGCATGGGTACGGCGCCGATCCCGCAGGCCGGTCTGGCCATGTTGATGACTGTTTGGCGCACGGTGCTGCCGAATGAAACGATCCCCCACGCGTTCGTGTACGTGGTCGCCATTGACTTTATCATTGATCGCATCAACACGGTGGTCAACATCAACGGCAACATGATCGTCACGCGTATTCTCGCCGACCAGTTTGACGAGACGGTCGAGACGTGGGCCCACGACCAAATGCTGTAAATGCATGACCCACGCCTCCTGTACATTATAGAGCGTATCGCCTTGAAAGCACACTTGCTATCTAGACCTAACCCCACCATATAAACACGTTTTTGATTGAAATGCGAGGCTTGTCGACACAGTCACACAGTCACGGTCGTAGCGTCGACGGCACTGCCGTGGCAGAGACATGGGTCATTGGCGGCTTGCGCTCGATGGACCTGCCTTAGACGCCTCGTCCGGTGCAACAAGTTCTCGTGGGTCTCAACCAAGACAACGTGTCCAGCCTGCTCATAATCTGGTGTCCGGGACCCGTATGCAAAATGGACATGGCTTCACGAGACGGCGAGATTCAAACTGAAATTGTTTTGGTCGTGGTTGGTGCGCGTGGTTGGGGCGGCAGAAGTGGTAGGCTCAAGAAAAGCTCAAGTAGGTGGCGGCTTCGTATCCCCGGTAGAAGTTGGCGACGTTTCGATGATGATGGTGATGGTTCGTCGGCCTAACGGACTCATAAAAGAGAGATATGTGTGCCATAAACGAATTTAACGAAGTTACTTACGCTCGGCTCCGAGTTCTGTGGCGCTTACAGTGGCATGATAGTGGCAACGGTAAGCGACTCTACCACATACGGCCATTGTGTAACCAGTACATGTATGTGTATTTCTGAGCACGACTCGTCTCCCGGCGTGATCTCCCGGATTGAGGAGTCGAGGTGCTTGCACGCGCTTTGCCTTAGCCACCATTATCTGTGGTGAAGCCAACGCCTCGATTCGCAAGTGCTGGGATTTTGAAGCAGAAAGTTTGTGCTCTAGAATGTGCGGCTGGTATGCGTCCGAGGAACTAGTACGGTAAAGGCTTGTGGGCTGCGTGGCAATCCGCAGACGAACGTACCACGCTGCATGTCCCAGACACCCAGAACGAAGCGGACGAAAATCACAGCATTCGTGCTCTCTCTACTGGGCCGACACCGCTGCGGCTACACTGTCTATACCCTTGTGAGAGCTCTTGCGAGCTATGTAGGGGATGCTGCATGCATCGAGTGCTGACCACCAGCGTTGCGTCCTCCTTCATTATTCAAATATGGCGCAATACCCAAGCAGATTGGATATGCGCACCCAGGTACATGGTCATTAGCGATGGGTACATGAAGCTTCGACATCTTCTTCGCGGACACGGCACCTTTTACGCACCGGTACTACTGCGCCGGTCGGCGTGCCCCGTGGCGCGCCACGCGAAAAGTCGGCGTCCGAAAGCTTCTATTGATCCAACAAGGGTTTCAGTGGCGCCGCTTCCAGATTATCGAACAAAAGCTTGTCGCAAGGGAATGAATCGGAAAACAAATCGTCAGATTCCAGCTGGTCGCGCCAGATCTATTGCCCTTGGTTGCAGCGTCACCAGCTGCCCAAACACTCGACCCGATTGCTCCAACCGCGTCGTTCAACCCTTCTACAAGTGGCACGGTAAGCGCAACCGGCTCACACTCGTCAACCTTCCGTCTTTTGCGCACCTTCTTCTTCAACTTTCACAAGAACGATGGACCAGCAGCCGAAAGGTATCCTCCTCTTCACCAACGACCAGCTGGGGTCTCGGGCGCCGTCGTACCACTCGGCGCCCTCGTCCGACGGTCAGCGCGCCCGCCGCATTGCACCGCCCGCCGAGCCGCTCGGTGTCCGCACCAACTTCACCTCTGGCAAGGCGCTCACCGACTCGATCCCAATGACGTCGTACGAAAACTACGACGACCCAATCATGGAAGAAGACAAAAACCTCCACGCAGCCGGTGACTTTGACGCGCGCTCAACGAGCACGTACGTCAACTCGATCTACGTGCTCATCGGTGCGGCGATTGGCGCCGGTATTGGCCTCGCGCTCACCAAGGCCGACATCTCGAGGGACGTCCAGCAGTGGATTCAGATGCCCGGTGACCTCTTTGTGCGCGCGCTTCGCTGTCTTGTGGTGCCCATGGTGTTTGCGTCCATGTCGGTCGTCATTGCCGAAGTCGTCGTCTTGAAGAAGACGTCGATTCTGTCGTGGCGCACGGGCGCCATCTTCTTCCTCACGTCGTTCATCGCTACCGTGCAAGGCCTCCTCCTCTCGACCGTCTATCGCGGTATCTTTGAGGGTGGCAAGAACGCGACAACGTCGGCGCTGCCGGCGCCTGTGCTCGCATTCCGCTGCGCCAACGGTCTCTTCCTCAACCAGCAGACCAACGGCAGTCTCCTCTGCGACAAAATGACCAACGACACGGCCTCGACGCTGTTTACGACCGTCGATATCAACAACATGCTGACGGTCAAGAGCACGATCACGCAGCTCTCGCTCACACAGCAGATCATTTCGATCATCGAACTGACCGTGCCCGACAACATCTTCAACGCGCTCACGCAGGGCTCGCTCCTCTCGGTCATCATGTTCGCCTTGCCGCTCGGGTATGCGATCGCCAAGTCGCACAACGGCCCCGCGACCGAGAACGGTCTCCTCAACGTCTTTCGCCAAACGCGCAACTCGCTACTGATCTTGATCAACGCCGTCTTGATGCTGACGCCGATTGCCGTCGGGTTCCTCATCTGTAGCGCCATCATTTCGTACCAAGCGAATGCGTCGGCCATCTTTTCGCAAGCCGGGTACCTCATTTTGATGTTCCTCGCCGGTGTCTTCTGCCACGTCATGCTCGTCATGCCGCTCATTCTCTTTCTCTTCACGCGCTGCAACCCGTACAACTACATGCGACAGCTCTTCCCCGCCTACGTCTTTGCCTTTGGCTGCTCGTCGTCCATGGCGACGCTGCCTGTGGCCGTCACGGTCATCCACCAGACGCGCCAAGTGTCGCGGTCGCTCGCGCAGCTCATCATGTGCCTTGGCACGCCGGTCAACCTCAACACGTGCGGCCTCTACTACCCGCTCATGACCATGTTCATGGCCAACTACTCTGGCCTCACGAGCGAGCTCGGTGCACCGCAAATGGCCGTCCTCTTCTTTGTGAGTCTCCTCGGCTGCATGGGTACGGCGCCGATCCCGCAGGCCGGTCTGGCCATGTTGATGACTGTTTGGCGCACGACGCTGCCCAACCAAGAGCTGCCGCACGCGTTCGTGTACGTGGTTGCCATTGACTTTCTCATCGATCGCATCAACACGATGGTCAACATCAACGGTAATATGATCATCACGCGCATTCTCGCCGACCAGTTTGACGAGACGGTCGAGACGTGGGCCACCGATAACATGAATTAATTGGACGTCGAGAACCATATAATATAGGACCATTTATTGAAAATAATCAAATATCACTCTGTACAACAAGTACGCTGTGCAGCCATCGAGAGCATTTTTCACCATGACGGCTCGTCGCCAACCGCCAGACAACACGACGAGGTGCGGCGCAGACTCGACAACAGTATACAGTGTTGGTCAAAATAAAGGCGCACCCCTTTACAAAATATTTCCGGAAAAAGTCATCAGATTTTCCGTACGATTTAACTCTTTATATGTAATACCTCTGAAGGAGCATAAACCGGTCATCTGGCGCACCCGATAAGATGATGGGGTGAGCGCCAAGGATGCCATGGCCCCGGTTCGAAGCCCGTTATTGTCACACTTTTGAAGCGCCACTGCTGCTAACTTTTTTATGTGCTGTTGTCCAGGAAGCAGAGAGAAGAGAGAAGAGAAATTTTAGCATTGTGTCTATGTTGGCCTAGACAACATGCTTGGGGATAGCCTTCGCAAAGGCAGACTTTATGGCATCCTCGCTAATGTCGTCCCACGCGGCAATAGCGCGCTTGATGACGGCCATGCGCTTTTCCGCGGGAGTCGTGTACTTCTTGGTGTCGCGCAACCACAAAGCACGCAACTTGGCCTTGAATGGACCCATGACCCCGACATCCAATGGCTGGCAGGTAGAAGTCGTGTTCGGAGGCAGAGGGTACAGGTCAGACTTGAGCTTAAATCTTGGTAGGGGCGTGTCGTAGAAGATCCCCGTTTCGTCGCAGTTGAGCACGAGGCTTGGGTCCTTGTCCGCGTATTTGCCCCAGAAATCCTGCGAGAGCTCTGCCTTCTTCTTTGCCATCTCTTCTTCGGACATCTTGGCCGTCGTGATCGACTTACGCACGAAGCAGTGGCGAGTGGCAAAGCGAGAGCACAAACGTGTCAAGTTCGCGATCGTCTTGTCCTTGTACTCGTTCTCGTACTTGTCAAGCCACGCCGTCTGGTGCTCCTTTATGTACTCGACCATGATGGCAACCGCCAAGCAGCGGCGGGAGCGACGGAGGTCTTTCATGTACGTCAGGAGCTCCTATGGTGCGAAAGGTGATTGACACACTGGAGGTGCACTGAGAACTAATCTGTATTACGTTGGCAAATGGAATGATCTCCTTGCGCCCACCACCGGAGCTACGCTTGCGCTTGTACGAGAGCTTGCCGTGCGCTGCAGCGAGCATGGCCCGCCCCTTGGGTGTTATCATGTTGTATAACGCCTTGCGTGAGAGTCGGGTCCGGCGACAGTACTCAGCCTGTGAAAGGCGGGACGCATCGAACATCTTGAGATGCGCGCGCTTCTGCCCGATCGTGAGCGTGGTTCGGTTGGGTTTGACTACGTTGTCTATAAATAGAGGATGAATCGTGGCCTGAAGAGGCACCGATACGTTACCAGGTGGGCGTTCGGCGGCGAGAACGGTTTCGATCTGAGACGTCGCCAACGCTTCGTCGTTCGATGTGATCTCATCGACAGTCTCGCAATGATCGTCGTCGTCCGTACTGTTGTCAACGATGAGCAGGTCGTGGTCACTCATCTCCCTGGACCACATTCGCTCGAGGCGGTCCACGAGCTCATCCATCGTTGCTATCTTGAGTGGCTCGCCAATGGCCGAATCGACACCATTCGATTGATGACCTCCGCATCCAAATACCTCTTACTTATTATACCGGGACACGATTATTTAATATTGAAGGTCGCAGCATTTTTTTCGAAATGGGGTGCGCCTTTATTTTGACCAACACTGTATCAATCAATCTATCTATCTATCTATCTATCTATCTATCTATCTATCTATCTATCTATCTATCTATCTATCTATCTATCTATCTATCTATCTATCTATCTATCTATCTATCTATCTATCTATCTATCTACATCAATCGATCTTTGCCCTTTGCCTGTTGCGCCGTCCCACGAGCCCGACGTTGGGGTACACCGTGGGCACACTCGCGGCAAGGATATATCGCGAGGCGGCTGACCTTTGAGGTCGATGTAAAATTGATGTTGTTGTGTAAGTGAGTCTATTTAGATATAATTTACACTGAACTGTCTATGGTGGTGGACTAGCGATTCCAAGGTGCTACGACGAGCCGGCCGCCGAGATGCTTAGCCGAGCGGGAGACGGGGCGTGTAAACGGCACATGCCGGAACAAGGTTGTCGCGTAGCCATGCGTCGTGACGCAGGGCTGCCATCATTTGGAAGAGGCACAATGCTTGAGTGTTCAGCAGCAAGTGTTGGAGGTGCAGCTTGGTCAAGAACGAGGCTCGTTGGGCGGCTGCCGCAGGCGTCACAAGGGGCGCCTCGGAGCGAAATACTTGGTCGTTGCGGGCAAGCCAGACGGTGTGGAGCACGCATGCACAACCCACTCCGCTTCGTAAAAAAGGCCACCGTGTAAACTCGACTTTGTACATACTATACAAACTTCAACATCACACAGTTGTTAGTTGTTGAAGTGCATCTAGTGAGATTTCGTTTTGATAGAATGGTGCCTTATTGAGTGGACATTTGGCTCCGGGCGTGATGCAACTGGACGGTGGCAAGGCGGCTTGACCGTCCCAGAGGCGAGGGATGCAGGCCGGCACGTTGTGGTCGCGGGGTCATTCAGCACTCGGCGTCGGCAACACTCACAGTGTTGCTGCAGCTGCGCCGATTGCGCAAGCTCACGTTTTCATTTTGGTTGCAGGCTGCAACAAAAATGAGACAGAGAGTGCTGCAAGTTGCAGCACTCTCTGTCGTCGC
The DNA here is from genome assembly GCF_000151545.1 of Saprolegnia parasitica CBS 223.65. Classification (NCBI taxonomy): domain Eukaryota; phylum Oomycota; class Saprolegniomycetes; order Saprolegniales; family Saprolegniaceae; genus Saprolegnia; species Saprolegnia parasitica. The sequence continues at coordinate 267,778 of NW_012156405.1, forward strand.
GATGCGTTTGTGCTCTAGATGTCGCTACAGTCCTTTGAGTCCACACCTGGGAGAGGTACCTACTACGAGCGCATGGCGCGTGTCGACTCACCGCGTACAGAAACTGTCCTCGATACCGGTGGTATTACACGCGTTGGTGTGTTCAAGTGAGTTTCGTTGGATAGTATAATGTGCACGAAACGGTTGGTATTACACGCGTTGTGGACGGTCGTGTCCGTCTCCGATGATAGCTCGTCCACACTCTGTGCGAACCGACGGCCATGCGTTGACGCGCAGTAACTTCTTGCTAAGAGGACATCGAGGGAGATCACTTCCGTGGACTGGTCAAGGGCCATTTGCCTTCCCGTCGCTTTTTTACTTTCGATAAAAAGCTGGAATACCCTGTGAGAGACCTCCCAATGACAATGCAGCACTTTTATGGTTGACACCAGAGATCCTGTTGCTCTGAGTACGGACGATTCCAAGAAGTGAAGGGAGTTTTTTGAGCAGAACGACGAGCCAGCGAAAAGACCGTCCAAGGAATCGAAGAATAGAAGACAAAAGATCGGACGATATTCGAAAATTGGATTTTCGATAAAAAGCGATCCCGACCGCGCCACGCCCGGGGCTGACCGGGCTACCCTTATTTGCCCCAACGTGCGTCGAGTGTGCTCGGACTTCGAGAAATGAAACAATACCGACGCGACTATTCGTAGTAGGTAGGTAGGTATCCATGGTACTAGGTATCCTGGTACATGAGCCTTCCCCTGATCGACAAACTGGCTTTACTCGTATTACTCTCCCGAAGAAAACATGAGCAGCACTGTAGCGTGGATAGCAGAGACGCGACGCGCGACGGAGGGTTCATCAGCAAAAGCAATATCTTGAATTGATAGAGCGATCCCAGCGTCGTCCATCGCGCATCAACCATAGCCAGAACCAAAATGTAGCGTAAAACGAGAGAATGAGAAGCGTCTACGAACGATGATTCCACCACTACCGGTGCAGCGCGGATGCTAATACTAATAGCATGCGTTCTCTCTTGCGAGCACCAATGAACTCGACAGCAAACGTACAGTGCACACTTGTCGGCTTCGCAAAAGTGTGTTGATGGTCCCGTGATCCAAATGTGACGGGCCCTATCAGTGCCAGCCATTCCAGCTCGTGGGAGAGGGGCAATCGGGCGACGACTTGCAACCAGACTGACTCGCAACCGCCTGGCACCAAGCACTGAACACAGTGCACCGGATTACTACAGACTCATCGCAGACGAAGATACACATAATGCGCTTGTTTCAAGGCTGCAAAAAGCAGCTTGTGGTCCCATTGGTGGGACGTGACACACATGCTAAGGCAGAACCGTACTCCGAAGCGTGTCGCGATCGCTGCACAACCAACTTTGTGGCAAGTCACCATTTCTCAATTGCCTCGCCATGGCCTACTACTCGGAAACCTTCGCACACATCGACCCGATCCCGTTCGCCGGCGTCTCCTCGTCGTATGCCCTCGACGACGTCGACGTCTTCCATCTCCTCTCGGACGAGCACCCGCTCCTCAAGCTGGAAGAGCTCGCAGGACCCATCTTTTATGACGACTCGCTGCTTGGACCGCTCGCGTATGCGCCACCGCCGCCGCCAACGAACTGGGCACTCACCTTTGAGGCCCCCGGGCCGTCCAAAGCACCGTCCATGGCGTACCGAAAGCCGTGTTCGGTCGACGGCTGCCACCGCGTTGTGCGGTCGCGTGGCTTTTGCAAGCGCCATGGCGGCGGTCGCCAGTGCGTCATTGAGACGTGCTCGAAAGAAGCTCAGAACGGCGACTACTGCGTCGGCCACGGTGGCGGCAAGTCGTGCAAGGTTGATGCTTGTACCAATGCCGCGCAGTCCCAGGGCCTCTGCAAGGCGCACGGCGGCGGCGCCCGTTGCAAGTTCAACGGCTGCGACAAGTGTAGCCAAGGCGGTGGCTACTGCCGTTCCCACGGCGGCGGCAAGCGCTGCCTCGAGCCTGGCTGCACCAAGGGCGCCCAGCGCGGCAACAAGTGCGCGAAACACGGCGGCTGCCGGACGTGCACGGTCGACGACTGCGTGCGCACGGACCGCGGTGGCGGTCTCTGCGAGATCCACCGCAAGGACAAGATGTGTACCGTCAGTGGTTGCAAGCGCCTCGGCAAGACCATGGGCATGTGTACGCCGCATGTTCGCGAGCTCCGGAGCTCTGGCTCGCCATAGATTCATCCAGAGCTAGAGCTATTTATTGTAACATTCGCACAGTGTATTCTATCTTCATTGCTCAATCTCTTCCCCTCTGAGTCTACGTCGATCTCATGGAGCAACCACCCTGCCAACACGGCCTCGGGTGTTTGTGTCTCGAGCGTGTCCGTCCAACGCCTTCATCATTCGAAGCGCCTGGTTAGGAAGCACCGAAATTTACTGCTTGTCCCTTCTCCAGGGATTGCGTGCACTGTGTTACAAAGGAAGCGTTCAGAACTCGTGGTTGAAGTCAGCAGCGAAACGTCGTGCTCGCTCCGCGTGCCACGTCATTTGCCACGTCATACGCCCAGTGCTTTGTCTCGCTCCTACCCTATCAACACCGATATGCAGCCGCCAACTTGTTTTCTTGTGTGCTATATTGAACAGAAGGGCAAGTGGTGTCCCAGACGACGAGGATATCGACAACATAAACCGCCTGCAGTCACTGGCCTGCAGTGGCGATACCAAAGTACCCTGGCTCTTTTGCGGCTGCAACGCATGAGAGAGGTAAAGCAACGACACCTCTTAACTGCGGGTCGTTTCGACGTTGAGAGCGCGCGCGCCTCGCTCGTCACAGTCGCCACTCGTGAAGCAACGGCGGGTTACGTCGGCAGCTAAATATTGGCGCGTGAAAATTTCATAAGTCGGCGCCCACTCCACGTGGTTAGCATCGAACCTTGGCATTGTCAGATCGTCCACATGTCTTTGCGCGCTTCGAATGATGAGAGAACACTTCAATGAACATGCTTCCGCCCATTTGGTGCTTACGTGTGCTGGAGGTTTATAATCCCACGTCCCAAAACGCTATCCGCGAAATAAAACTAGACAATATTTCGGTGCTCGAGCCATATAGGTGTCGGCTCCTGCGATTCAAAGTGGAGAGCTGCCTCCTCTCTTGCAGAGGGACCAGTGGCAACCACAGATTCGGCCGTGAAATCGCTGGCGCAGTTCCGTTATAGAGCATAGTTATGGCCTCAAAAACCCGCGCGCTTGAATGCCACTTGTTCAGCGTGTCATGATGTCGCCTGCGACTTCCCAGCGGATGCGACGACCGTCATGTCCACATTGGTGCAGCAAAAACCGATGGATGTGGCGATCGAAATGAAGAAGATTCTTTTTGTCGATGGCTTAGTATGCCACCAAAAGTTCCGAAAGGCAGCTGATTCGAGTAAAGAAATCGGAAAATGCGGGCAAGACGTCGTCGCACGCCCAGCGTGTAAAAGTGCGCAGAGAGATCCCACGGCGCGAACTGACGACTGGAACAGACAGAGCGCGTGCTCCACACCGTCTGGCTCGCTCGCAACGACCCAGCGACGCGCCCGCCCTTCGCGCTATTTCCTTTTTCAAGCTGCACCTTCATCATTTGCTGCTGAATGCCGAAGCGATTTGTCTTCCACATGATGAACGCCCGGCACCACGACTTTGCGACCACCACATCCCGGTGCAGCCTTCAGTCGCGCCACGCGTTGAGTCGAGAGGTCACCTCTAGAAACAGTTGAGTGTAATTCATAGCCAAACAAACTCACTTCAGCACCGAAGATTAGAACAGACGTGTTGCGGACTCATCATGTTCCACACTTCTCTTGGACTGGAATCGACACGATATTGTCCGCGTACCTAGCTACACATTCTGTTCTATACAGTATAGCAGCCGAACAAGAGTCACTTGAAGTCGGTCAGCATCAATGACAACATGGCTACATGTCTATACAGGCTATGTGTCGGTCGCGTGTCGCCCGTGCAAGTGCTGCTTCGTCCGCTCCGACTTGGGCATGGGGTAGAGCTTTGGCTTTTTGACGCGAACTTTGATAGGCGTGAAACCTCGCATTATGGATACGCCAGATATATCATGTATGAAAGGTGTCGGCCATCAGCTGGCGTAATCTTTACCGTCAGTGGCAGTCGAGGCGACCTCGTCGAGCAGCCAAGTAGCAGCG
>NW_012156405.1:272042-281841 GCF_000151545.1 Saprolegnia parasitica CBS 223.65
CGCGCCTGCCGCGCCAGGCCCACGAAGCAACCAGGCCGAGGCTGGTCCGCGGCGCGCGCCGGCGACGCCCAAGTCCTGGACCATCCACGACTTTGACATTGGCCGCGAGCTCGGGCGTGGCCGCTTTGGTACGACGCAGGCGCCGCCTCGCGCGTTGCTCACGTGGCTTCTAGGCCAAGTGTTTCTGGCCCGCGAAAAGTCGTCGCGCAAGATCTTGGCCATCAAGATCCTCACCAAGGAGCAGCTTCACGTACAAGCCTTCTATGGGCGCGTGCATCTCATGATCATGTCGATGTAGTTGGGCGGCGTCGTGCAGCAGCTCAAGCGCGAGGTTGAGATCCACTCGCGCATTCGCCACCCGCACATTCTACCGTTGTACGCGACGTTCCAAGACGACTCGAAAGGTAGGCGTCTCTGCGCCCGAATTCGTTGAGGGTCACGGTGGGACTCTAGTGTACCTCGTCCTCAAGTACGCACCCCACGGCGACCTCTTCACACGCCTCAAGAACGCGCCGTGCGGCCGGTAACACTCTTTATACATGCTGCATGGCCGTCCACACGAACCTGCTGTACATGCTAGGCTCGACGAGCGCGCGGCAGCCCGCGTGATGGCCCAGCTCATTAGGTAGACATGCCTCGTCCCAGTAGGAGCGGAGGCAAGCACATGGACATAGCGCGATCCACACGTGCCACCAGCACAACGTGGTGCACCGCGATATCAAGCCCGAAAACATCCTCCTCGGCGCCGAGGTCTGCCTTTGCGATTTGATTTGATTGGCGCCATAAGATCTGACGCCGGGAGAAATAGGAAGAAGTGCTTTTGGCCGACTTTGGCTGGTCGGCGGCCAACGTGACGGCATCGTACCTCCAAATCTTGGCGTGCGTCCTCGAATCTTATCGTGTTTGATAGCAATCGCCGCGAGACGCTCTGCGGCACGCTCGATTACCTCTCGCCCGAGATGCTCAACGTACGTACTTTTCCCGTTGAAAATCCCGCTCACCTTGGCTGTAGGGACAAAAATACGATGCGTCTGTGGATATTTGGGCCATTGGCGTGCTCCTCTTTGAGCTCCTCGTCGGCAAACCCGCGTTCGAGTCCCACGTACTATTACCTTTCCTTCCAGCTCCCTTCAAACGCGATATTGACGAACGCGATACTTGATATATAGGACCAAAGCCAGACGTCGGAGCTCATTTTAAACGCACGGTACCGCATCCCGCTCTTTGTGTCGCGGGAGGCCAAGGACCTCATCCGCCGGGTACGATGCGTGGTCGGGGCCCATTTTTTTCTGAAAACCCGGTGGTTAGTTTTTGAAGAAGGACCCGGCCGACCGCATCACGCTGGCCGAAGCCATCGAGCACCCGTGGCTCCAGCGCTACAGCCAAGAGCGTGCGCGCACGCCGTCGGCGGCGTCGCCCAAGCCGAGTGCGCGGCAGCCGCGATCGTCGTCGTCGTCGGTTGCGTCGTCCCGGGCCTAAAAAGGTCGGCATCCCAAGCTCGAAAAAGCAGTGTACCTATCTTGTATTGCAAGGATCTATTACATTTCATTCTGTTCCATGTCTGCTTCATCGCGGGTAGGACAGGATGGGTCTCGAGGCTTCTGTCTGCAGCGAGACCATAGTATCGAAGAGCCTCTCGGTCACGTGCGACACTCGAGGCGTAGCCGTATGGAGCTGTCGACTCGCTCGCTCGTCGTACTCGACGTTGGCGAGCCCGCGTGCCCCAGTCAGGGGTCCAGTTCCCTACTAGTACATGACATGATGACGCATACGCACCGAGCTGTAGAACAAACCAGCACCACGCGATGTACTCTATCACGGGCTGAAGCGAATACCCTGACACTGATGCTGAGGTTGAGATTGAGGTTGAGGTTGAGGTTGACATGGTTGTACTCCATCGGCGCACTACAACCGAAACACCGCGCACGCGACAGACTCTATATACCTCTGACGGTTCAGTGTGCCATTGCAAGGGTCTGTCGACAGTGTGTATGCTTTTTCATCGACTGCAACTGGGAGGCGTTGCGACGACAAGTTGTACAATGTACTGCTGAGAGAGCTCACTAGCGTCCTATGAAATGCACCGTTGACAGTATTAGTGTGCCGTCGACCACAGGTCGTACACAGGCACGCAGCAGCATCCAAACGAGTTTGCTTGCGGCAAACCAAGGTGCGATGACGCAGTGTCCGCTGACGAACCTACACGCTATGATGCGTCAACAGCCACGCCCAAGTGTTGCCTCGTCGTGTTGCCAGAGGCTGCCAACCAATGCAAGATCGGCCGCAGCATGCATCTAGGGTTCGGGTGTGACGTCACACCTCTGACAACACATGCATGGCCGGTGCCGCCAGCGAACGCACAGCGACCTCCGCGATGCGATCCCTCAATTCCATGTCATGCGCGTGTTTTCTGTCAACTTGGAGATGCGCATCTTCCTGCACAAGCCTCTAGGAAGCCTCTGGCCACGTGCATCCCAACTTGTGGCCGAAAACCTCCCACATTCGATTTGTCGATGGTATCCGGATTGTATTTACCGGATGCCAACGGCGATCTGCGAGCAGGGCCGGCAGTTTGGAAACTTCATCAGCATGCTCTCGCCTGCCCAGATCACGTACGTCCAGTACGCCGTGCAAGCGGTCGGCGTCGCCGTCGTCGCCAAGGTCGCGCTCACGTTCCTCGGCGGCTTCTACGCGAGCTTTCTCCGCGGTGGCAAGAAGCTCACCAAGTACGGCAAGTGGGCCATCGTGACGGGTGCCACGGACGGCATTGGCAAGGCCACGGCCATCGAGCTCGCGCGCAAGGGCCTCAACGTTGCGCTCATCAGCCGCACGCAGTCCAAGCTCGACGAGGTCGCCGCCGAGATCCTCGCCAAGAACAACAGCGTGCAGGTCAAGACGCTCGCGCTCGACTGCAACACCCTCGACGAGGCCGCGTGCGCCAAGGTCCGGACGCTTCTCGCCGAGATTGGCGACGTTGGCGTCCTCATCAACAACGTGGGCATGTCGTACGACTTTCCTCAGTACTACCACGAGCTTTCGGACGAGGCCGCGCGCAACCTCATCACGATGAACATTACGTCGACGTTTGTTATGACCAAGCTCGTGCTCCCCGGCATGGTCGAACGCAAGCGTGGCGCGATCGTCAACTGCAGCTCGGGCTCGGCGCGCATCCCATGCCCGCTCCTCGCCGAGTACTCGGCCGCCAAGAAGTGCATTGAGCAGTACACGCTCGGCCTTGCCGGCGAGTACGCGTCCAAGACATCCATATCCAGTGCCAGACGCCCATGTTTGTCACGTCCAAGCTCTCGAAGATCCGCCATGCGTCCTTTATGGTTCCGTCGCCGTCGACGTACGCCAAGGTAATCCATTCCTCGTGTCTGCAGTACGACTCATCGTGCTCGTCGCGGCGTAGGCGGCGGTCGCCAACATTGGCTACGAGACGCTCACGTCGCCCTACTGGCCGCACGCGCTCCAGCTGTACATCTTCAGCCTCTTCCCCGACTTTATCGTCTCCAAGGTACGACACTCGTCCTCTCCTCCTGCCGCCCATCTCACGCTTCCTTTATAGCTCGCGCTTTCGAGCCACTTGGGCCTCCGCGCGCGTGCGCTCAAGAAGCAGCAGCAGAAGAAGGACTAAATGTGCACGTAATACAATGCTGTCGAGTGCAATGTGGGTTGTCAAGAGGCCTCTTGGTGGTGGGCAGGAGCCCTCGTGCGGACAGGGCAGGGCCTTAACGACTGCAATTAAAGTCTCCTGCGTCTGCTCCGCGTGCTGCCTGCTCGGGTGCACTCTGGCGACAAAGGCTGAAGCGGCTCAACGCCGCTGGGTACTCGAGGTCAACCACCGGGCTAGCGGTGCTGCTGCTATAGGCACCAGAGCGCTCGTCGATGAGCCATGGCTCGACGCTTGAGCTCAGCTTGATGCACGACTACATTCCACGGTCTGCCAGTTCGCGCCAACTTTCTAGCGGTGTATCCGGACAGCTCTTTATATCCGGATATGGACGCGGATTCAAAAAATCTCTCGAGCCAGCCCGATGGCCGAGGCCCCGACGCCCAAGCTCATGGCGCTGAGCGACCTCAAGGCCGCCCATCGCCGCAGCCTCCATGCCATCGCCAGCATCGCGGAGGAAGAGATCGGCGCCATGGCCAAGACCGCGGCCGGCACGACCGCACCCGTCAAGAACCAGAGCGCGAAGGCGAGCTTGCTCCAGGCCAACGTCAACGAGATGTGCGCGGCGACGTACACGCATCTCTTCCGCCACTACTTTCCAACGTCTGGTAGACTCGATCGAAAGGATACCATGAGGATGCTACTGCAACGATAGACGCTGGCAAGGAGGCCAAGGCCGCGATCGACCCGACGCTGCTTGCCCGCATGCGCGAGCTCGAGGAGCAGATCAAGGCGACCGAAGAGTCGATCCAGGGCTACCGGACGCAACTGCCCATCAAAATCCGCGATATCGTTCAAACCGACTTTGACGCTAAGGCCAAGCTCACGGGCGTCAAGCGCAAGCTGCCAGACGTGGCCGCGACGCTCGTCGCGCCGACCCTCCCCGACCTCTCGGACGTCCAAGCCTCGTTCACGCAGGTTTCCTCTCCATGATGATGGCTCATCCACCTCATTCTGCATCGCTCTCGGTCGTGCGTAGACAGCTGCCAAGATCCACGAGCTCAAAAACACCTGCCCGTCACCATCCAAGAGGCCAGCGATACGATCCGCGTGGTGCGTGTCAACGCCCCGAGCGTCTTCTATCATCTTATTGACATAGATTGAGCATGCCATCAAGCGGCCGAAAGCCCATATCGACGTGCTCATGGAGGGCAGTTCCACGACGGTACCCACATGTACAAAGGCAAGTTGTTGTATTGAGAAATCGACTAGGCACCGACGCCGTCTTTGCGGGCGACAGTCGCGGCCATGCTGCAGCAGTCCTAATGGAGCTTGGCGAGGCGCTGCTTTTGGCGACTCCGAAACACGTCGTTGGTCGGACGCTTGGCCATGAGATTGACTAGACACAATATATAGCTTCTTGATACCTTCCAATATGATATATACACATACCTCCGCCGTCGTCGTCGTTCATCGCAGCAGCTGCGGCTTCCATTTGCTCGACCTCGGCGCGCGTCGGCAACTCGGTGAGCATCATCGCACGGTAGATGTGGTCCACGTCCGCGACCGGCCCTACATCCACGCCGTCCATGTCGTACCCCATGCGTCATCCATATGCGATCGACGCACCGTTCCACGTGACGCCCAACGGCAGCATGCTCGCAAACTCTTGGAGACACTCGGGCAGCGGCGGGCCCGTATACGGCCTACACATGTCCATATGTCCATACCGGCTCGTCGTGTCCATGCTGCCTACTTGTCGAGTTCCTTCATGACGTTGGGCTTGAGCGCCGCCGTCGACGACGACGCTGCCATCGGTGCTTTGCTGTGGCTCTCGACCGCATGGACATTGGCGTACGTTTGGAAGAAGAGCGGGTCCGTCGAGGATTCGAGCGCCGACATCCACTCGTACCGGTGCACGAGGCTCATCAACCCCTTGGCCTGGAGGTACGCGTGCGGCTCCTTGGCCAGCGCGTTCTGGAGCGCAATGGCGCGCCGGCCTTCGAGGCGCACGATCGACGCGAGGTCGCCGCCATTGGTCGCCATGGTCATTTCAAACGCAATGAATTTGTCCCACACCGGCTTGGCCACGTCGGCCGGCATGACACTCAGCACCTTCTCAAAGAGCGACCGCATGTCTACACATTTGAATATAGAAATCGTATCCGTCGCCGCAGTCCAAGAGATCTGTGCGTACTGTTGTCGTCGTTCGTGTGGCGCAGGAAATCCACGTACGAGAGCACAAACTCGGGTTCGTGAATGTACTTTTTCAGCCCGAGCTCGAAGATGTTGAGCGCAATCTGCTTGCCTTCGTTGCCGTTGGAGCTATGAAATTCGAGCAGCGCTAGTCGAAAATGAGGACAACTTGTCCAACACAAAACACATGTACCCGCCGCGGTAAACACGTGGTACGTGCACGCGCCGTCGCGCGAGTCCTTGCGTGCCCGCTTGAAGATGTGGCGCGCCTCTTCCAAGCCCTAGTGCGCGCGAATTGTATCAATGTATCAACGATGACCACGCAAATCGGACCTTGTTGCCGTACGCGCGGCGGGCAAAGCGCTGGTACGTGATGTACACGAGCGCCGACGGCACGGTCGCGAGCAGCTGCTCGTAAATCTCGCGGGCTCGCTACAATTCGTTGAAACCATGAAAAAGCAATGAAAAAGCAATACAAAAATGATGAAAAATGACGACGCACCTCGGTTTCGTTGTGCAGCTCAAAGTGATCCGCATACGCAAAGTGCAGCAAGCACGACTCGGGCATCGCGGCCACTGCGCGCGTGTAGATGCGCGAGACGGCTTCGGCGTCCGGCTGCTCGAGGAGGACGTACTGGTACCAGACTTCACAGCTGAATTGGCGGCACGCGAGACAGCTCTCGAGCGCGAAGCGGCACTTGGCCTTCCATTTCGCCGTGTCAACGCGCTCGGGGTTGGAGAGCTCAAACTCAATCCAGCGCTGCCACTCGTCAATCTACAAAAACGCGATGGCATACGATGATGCATAGAGACACATGTGTCTGTCTACCTGCGGGTTGGTGTCGACCTTGGACGGGAGCGCGTCGAGGTTGATGGCATCGACGAGCGCCTTGCGGTCCTTCAAGATCGTCTTGGCCGCGTCGATCTTGGGCCGCAGCGCCTTCATCATGTTTTGCATGAGCGCGTCGTTGTTGGGAATGGCCTTCTCGAAAAGCTCATAGTCCTTGAGGAGCGAGTCCGACCCGATCATGGGGATCACAAGCGCACGCTGGTAGCCCTTGCGCACGGTCATGAAGGCTTGAATGTCCTGTGGAGGTTCATGAGAGGACATCGTTGGATGGATGCATCGATCAAACCTTGTCTTCGCGCAAAAAGCCAATGTAGCTCTGCCAAATGCTGAGCGAGTAGATCGACTGGCCGACGCACTCGAGCGCGAGCTCATATGCTTCGAGCATGAGCTTGCGCGCGGCTTGCTGCTCTTCGATGGACCCAAAGTTGGTGTCGACCTTGGACGACTTGAGGAACGAGAGGTACATGGCCCAGAGGTCAATGTACGGCAGCTTGCGCTCGACGAGCGCGGTCGAAAAGATACCGCGGACCTTCTCGTACTGCCCGGCGCGGAGCTCGTGCTCGGCGAACGCTTTCCACCAATAGCCCTATCCATGGCGTCGTATCGGATGGTGGGTCAAGATGGTACGTACCGAGGTCGGGAAGCGCTCGAGGAGAGCTCGTAGTATGGCCGGGCGTCATCAATGGACGGAAGCTTCTGGACTTCGTTCATGACGCTCTGCCACGCATGCGCGTTCCATGGGCTCGCGGTCACGACCTCGTAGTTCTTGCGCAGCTTGGCCGACTTGCCCGCGAGGTTGAGGTGCGCCGAGGCGCCGACGAGGAGGCTCATCTCTTCGTCCTCTTCTTCTTCGTCGTCTCCATGGGCCATGCTCATCGAGGGCGCAGCGATCGGCTCATCTTCCTCGGAGCTGTCATCCGACAGGACGCGGCCGTCCATCCGCGTGCTCATGACCGCCACACTTGCAAGTTGTTATTGCGAAAACACTAATTCAACCCAATGCTAACAGTATATTGCAAAAAATGCGGCGTATTAAATAGTGTCATATTTACAGCTCTCAACACAAAAGGCTCCTTGGCGGCGCAGCAGGATACTGTTCGACATACCAAGATGCTGAGGCTCAGGATCCAAGCAAGCGAGGTCGCATGACATTTGCCCATGCCTGTGGTAGCATCACAAAGCCGTCACGTAGCAATAGTGTGACATTGGATATGGTGTGTGTTGGAAACCCTTTTAAAATGATATCGACAGGGCTATATATGATGTCAGAGGTTTCGATGGGAAATCTTTGCCCATACAAAACCCGAGTCGATTTGTTTCCCAAAACTCAAAAGAGACGATGGACCCCTTGGAACGTGAGGCGAGTAAGCTGCGAGCGCTGGTCGAGACCCCGAACGGGCCCGCGGCCTTGGCCGAGGCCACATCGCTCCTGCGTAACCTCAAGGTACGCCCTGCAGATGCAGGAACCCATGCGGCTCCATGGACATGCCTCATGCCCCATGCCACGGTAGATCGCAATGATCCAGCTTCCGAGCTTGCCACCGTCGACGACAGAATCCGCAGACGCAGCCCGCGAGCGCAAGCTGGCGCGTACGATGCATGAAGGCTGTACCATAGACGATGTACTTAGCTTGAGCGTAGGCGACGTTTTGGAGAGCGCGGCCATCATGAGCATCCACCAGGAGGACATGGCAGGCTTTGAGCGCAACATGACGCAGCTCAAGGTGTACTACAACTCGTATGGGTACGTGGTTTACGAAGAGTACCTGCAGTGGAGAGCTCATACTCGCGGCCGTAGCGCGCAACTGCCGGCGTCGACCCTCCAGTACCCGCTCATGGGCACGCGCCTCTTGCACTTGCTTGTGGAAAACCGCATGGCCGAGTTCCATGGCGAGGTGCATGCGCCCACCACAACGCAGTACGATCCTATCTTCCCACCTTGCGTAGCTCGAGATTCTGCCCGTGCTCGGCCGCACGGACCCGAACATTGCGTTTGCGATGCAACTCGAACAGTACCTCATGGAAGGCAGCTACAACAAGGTCCATCACCCACCGACCAGCATCGATCATGTGTGCTCATCTTGGCCTAGGTCCTAGAGGCGCGCACGAATGAGCCGAACCCGTATTTCAAGTTTTTCATGGCGCAGTTGCTTCAAACCGTCCGGTACCCGCTTCGAACCCCGTCTGCGATGTTATCTCATGCGCGGAAGGTAGCGATGCGATTGCCGACTGCGCCGAAGTCGCGTACGCGTCCCTGGATGTGGCCGATGCGGCCAAGATGATGATGTTTGCGTCGCCGCACGAGTTTGCGGCCTACGCGTCGACGAAGAAGACGCAGTGGATGCTCAAGGACAACATTGTCTGGTTCCACACACCGCAAAAGCACCTCGGGTACGTCTGAATCGTACTGCAGTCGACAGCTTCTTATCCCCTGCATCTAGCGCGTCGGACATTCCGTCGATGCGCTTGGTCGGTGAGACGCTGTCGTACGCGACCGAGCTGGACCGCATCGTCTAAGGCGTGGCTGCGTCGCGCCCTAATACATTCCTGGATCAATGGACGCTTCTGCATGCGAATGGCGACGAGCTGCATGTCGTAGTGAGTGCTAGGGTATGGTGCATGCACTTTTTTGGTCTCGGATCCACCATGGGTATGGTGGATCCGTCGACCAAAACAGTGCATGCGCCCAAACAGTGTTTACCAAACCACCGTGCAGTACAGTGGTTGCGCTAAGAATAGATGGACGCTCGCCGGTGGCAACGGCGGCAGAGTTGAGCATGCCACGTCCGACAACGAGCCCACGCAAGCAGGCGACGAGCCCACGCCGGCCGACGACGAGCCCGCGCGTGCAGGCGATGATCGACGCCATAGTGGCGGCGCCGCCGTCGCCATTGCCGCCTACGACATCGACGGTCATCGCCGTCGGCTTGCCGCCCGACATGGCGATCCATGTCGACGGCCACCGGCGCGTGCTAACGTCGTCGTCGTCGTCGCATGGCGAGAGCGTGCTTACGCATATGAACGCGGTCGATATCCGCGGCTTGTCGCTGCGCGAGCTCGAGTCTGTGCTGGCGCGGACACTGCACGTATCCCGGACGCTGCTGCTGGCGCCGCCGACGCGGGTCCTCACGATCCACGGC